>NC_068391.1:7110674-7345674 GCF_023724105.1 Carassius gibelio | reverse complement strand
CGCGGCCGCTCCCATGAGAGGAAGCACCATTCATCCTCAGCGGTGGAAAGGAAGCAGCGATACTACTCTTGTGATCGCTACGGCAGCCATGAACAAGGCCACAGCGTGTCCGCCGGGCCCAGCAGATCCACATCGCCAGGAGAACCCCGTGACCCAAACAGGCTTAAGCAGGTCATGTGGTTTCCCTCAGTCCCTCTAGCTTCCACACATGATGTGTAGTAGTGACTTACTCTTTCTCTTCTCTCCATTGTGTTTCAGGGAATTAACACAGCTAAAGGAAGTTCATTAGCTCATACCTCAGGCACCAGCACACCCTGCCGCGGGCGTAGACAGCTCCCTCAGACGCCCCTTACGCCTCGGCCTGCTGTTGCCTACAAGACTGCCAACTCCTCTCCGGTCCAGCTCAACACTGCCCAGTCTACAGGGCCCTGCCCCACTCGCCTTAGTCGTGGCCTGTCAGAGCATGATGCCCTAATCAGCGCTAGCAACCACCGCCAATCTCCTGTGCCTGTCACTCGTATCGGCTCTGACCCCAACTTGGGTCCCCTCCAGCAAGACTCAAACTTGTCTGAAGCGGACGACTTCCACGATGCCTTGAGCACGTACGGTACAGGCTGCTCCCCCAGGACTGCAGCCTCCATCGGCCACACATCATCAGGTGCGGCCCCCACATCCACACTGCTCTCACGCAGCCAGAGCGGAGTCCCTAATGGGTATCACTACTCCCTCGGAGTGAACATGGCACCTAGTTCAAGCGGCAGAGCATCTGGAAGCTATCAAAAAACTGAGAGAGATGATTGGTGTTAGCATGATTCGATCTAGCATGAATTTTATCATCTTTGCCCCGGGGGAGGAGGAAGCCGTGTTTTGGAGGAGAGCAAGAGTTATGTCTGCAGTTTACACTATTACAACTGTTTACCATCAGCTTGAGCCAATATGGTTTTATAAAGGTGTTCTTCTCTTGTTTAAAAAGTAGAGACGTCCTTGTCACTGTTACGAAAGTTGCGGCGAGATGAACAGCGCTTGGAGGTCTCGATAGGTTTCAAACTGAATAGTTAAGACTGAAGTGATGCTCCCCACCTCTTTTAATTTCATAAGGACTAATTCCACAAGGGTCACATGCAGGGAGATGATCACATCAGCTGTAAAAAACATTTAGGTGTTGGAATTTGAGAGGTTCTTTAGACTCTTTCCACAGGACACAATGACTGAAAAG
The DNA here is from genome assembly GCF_023724105.1 of Carassius gibelio. Lineage (NCBI taxonomy): Eukaryota > Metazoa > Chordata > Actinopteri > Cypriniformes > Cyprinidae > Carassius > Carassius gibelio. Next base: position 7,344,458 of record NC_068391.1, on the reverse strand, counting down.
TTATTTCTAGGGATTTTGGCAGTGTGTCCACCAACAAGTTTTTTTTTTTCTAAAGCCAGCGTATATTTTTAATCGTTTACAATAGGAGCAGCAAGTACTAGCGTAACGGGGCAACAAGCATCTGTTCTTTGCTAATTTTTTGTCATTGAGAGTTGAACAGTGTTCATCTTTGGATAAAATGTTGCACTTGTCACTGTCAATTTTTATCTAACCATCCATTTGCATTGGAGGATGGGTGGGACAAATACCATACTGATCAACCATCACATTCTACTTGTACAATGATTGAATAATCATCGTCTGACACCTTCAGATGTCAAATTTAATGTAAAAAAAAAAAAAAAAACACTTGAATATTTTGTTCGTAATGTGTCTGCCAGGTAAACAGCTAAACGCTGTGCCTCCAAATCACTCTTAAAGGGTTAGTTCACCCAAAAATCTTTAATATTGTAACAAAATTATGTAATAAACTCACCCTCATGTCGTTCCAAAACCGTGAGAACTCTTTGGAATACAGTTTAAGATATTTTAGATTTAGTCCGAGCTCTCAATCCCTCCATTGAAACTGTATGCACGGTATACTGTCCATGTCCAGAAAGGTAAGAAAAACATAATCAAAGTAGTCCATCTGACATCAGAGGGTCAGTTAGAAAGTTTTGAAGCATCAAAAATACATTTTGGTCCAAAAATAGCAAAAACTATGACTTTATTCAGCCTTGTCTTCTCTTCCTTGTCTGTTGTGAGAGAGTTCAAAACACTGCAGTTTAGTGATATCCGGTTCGCGAACGAAGCACTCGATGTAACCGGATCTTCTTGAACCGGTTCACCAATTCGAAGTGAATCGTTTGAAACGGTTTGCATCTCCAATAAGCATTAATCCACAAATGACTTAAGCTGTTCACTTTTTTTAATGTGGCTGACACTCACTCTGAGTTAAAACAAACCAAAATCCCGGAGTAATTCATTTACTCAAACAGTACACTGACTGAACTGCTGTGAAGAGAGAACTGAAGCCGAGCCGAGCCAGATAATGATTTTGAATGGTTTTCGGATCACTAGTAGTTCTTTCGGACAATTCGATTCAATAAACCAGTTGAAGAAATAGGTTCACTGGTTCTTTGCACTCAACGTAATGACGTCATTTGTGGTGATTTCCCTAGATTCAAGCCTTCGGTTTAACGAGCCGCGTTCATAACATTAGCACAGAATCAGTTCGGAATCAATCATAAAAAGAATCAGTTTGGTTCAGACGCTCTGTGTGTCGGTCTGCTTCACGCTGAATCACACACCACATGCGTAGTATCATCAGCTCCTCGGTTCACGAATCGGACGCATCTGACAGAAACGGTTCTTGACTCGAGAACGAGTCAATCTTTCGTTCATTATCTGGCTCGGCTCAGTGTTCATCTTCAGTTCTCTCTTCACAGCAGTTCAGTCAGTGTACTGTTTGAGTAAATGAATTACTCCGGGATATTGGTTTGTTTTAACTCAGAGGGAGTGTCAGCCACATTAAAAAAGTTAACCACTTAAGTCATTTGTGGATTAATGCTTATTAGAGACGCGAATCATTTTAAGGATTCAGTTCGATTTGGTGAACTGGTTCAAAAAGATCCGGTTACATCGAATGATTCGTTCGTGAACCGGATATCACTAAACTGCAGTGTTTTGAAATCTCACAACAGACCTGGAAGAGAAGACAATGCTGAATAAAGTCATAGTTTTTGCTGTTTTTAAACTTAAAATGTATTTTCGATGCTTCAAAACATTCTAACTGACCCTCTGATGTCACATGGACTACTTTGATGATGTTTTTCTTTCCTTTCTGGACATGGACAGTATACCTTGCACACAGTTTCAATGGAGGGACTGATAGCTCTCGGACTAAATCTAAAACATCTTAAACTGTGTTCCGAAGATGAACGGAGGTCTTACGGGTTTGGAACGACATGAGGGTGAGTTATTAATGACATCATTTTGATTTTTGGGTGAACTAACCCTTTAAGTGCCCACAACTGGCCTTTTTTAGAAGAGCGGCTGGCATTTTTAGTGGCTAAAAACTCTTTGGTGGACACACAACTTAAAGGTTTGCACTGCTGCAATTCTACTTCTTTCTTTAGCATGAGTGGAATAGTTGGTTTGCTCCCACCTACTGAAAAAAGACCAAATTGAACTCACTTTTCTATCAGACTGCGGTAGATTGAATATCTTTTCCCAGTGTTCCATTTTGTACCTTGTAAATGATCCGAGTGTAGCTGGACATTATGAAAGGTCTAATCATTTTCTTACACTCTAGAGGTAAGATACCAAGTGCCTAAACTTTGAGATTTTATTGCCACATTGGTGCGTGATGCATTATGAAGCATTTGGCCTAAGAGAGGTAGTGAACAGATGCTGTACCCTGTAGGTTAAATGTCACTGATTTTTGTTTCTCACATGTACAGTACTTGAGCATGTATTTGAAGAAAGAAATTGCACATAACAAAGACTGTAGCGTTGTAAAGTTCAGGAGGATTGTTGATGATGTTGGTCTATTTAGAGTGTGTTATTGAAATGATTCAGGGAAAAGTAGATGACATATTAAAAATGCTAATGCAGTTGAATTATAAAAGACTGGAAGGTTGTATTTGTTGGTTACTGTTGATGTCAGTGTTGTTTCCAGAGGGCTTATTATGCTTATTTTCATGCCTTTCTCTTTCTGTAACTGATTAAAAGAGGAAGAAGTTGAGACAGATTGAAGCACTTAGTTGACTTTCTCCTGTATCTATTTTTTCACCATACAAAAAGATTCAGAGTGACCTATGTGAAATTAAGAATATGTTGTATTTTCTCAATTAGTGAGATACTGTAATGTTTTGGATGATCGTTAACAAATCAAGGTTAATTTATTCAGAACATGGATTTTTCTCTGATCCTGCCCATGTATTCAGTTTGTCGACTGTGTCTTTTCTGTCTGAAGGGTTTATTACATGGTTGTAATATTATGGGGAGCCTGCAATAGAGCGCAACAGTGGCTGCCTGCTTTTTCAGTGGTCTTGGTTATTGGTCATTATCTTCGTGGGAATTTCATGCAAAAATGTATTAGAAGCAAAACAGTATACTGAAAATTTTGGGAAACTAACTTTCTGATTTACAGTATAAAGCTACTGGGGCAAAATAAATAAATAAATGTGATTTTCATGATTGGCAAATCTCTTTACAGGATTATGATTGGTACAGTAGTTCTTTACAGGAATGTTTGCTTAAGAATCTCAACAATTACGATGCTAATTCAGAAGTTACATTTAATGGAATTTTTACCTGTGGAACCTGACAGTTGTGCTCTGAAATATCTAAGTGCAGGGAAATGTTGATTGTTGAAGTACAGTAGAGCTATGCAACAAAATGACATTTTAGGACTGCTCCCCATCCTGTAGCTTTATCTGAACTCATCACACTCTAGTTTTAGCACCGGTGGGACCAATTCACCACTTCACAGAGATCTTTGTATATACAGGATGTGTAGCTCACCTAAAAATGCCAGATTTTAATGCAGATGCACTGCTGATTGTGCTTGATACTGATGTGCCCTCCGAAAGTATAACAATTAATATAGTAATTGTATTTGTACTGGTTGCAACTTGTCGCTAAAAGGAAGGTTAATGTACAGAAATTTGATTTCTTTATTTTTTTAAAGTATGTGATGTCCTAGTGAACTGCCTTTGGCCACCATTTCCATTTTGGGATGGAGATGATTGTTGTGAAGACAATAAATCTTTGAGTTCCCTTTACTTAGATATTACCTTTCCTCTTTAAAGATAAGGAAAAACAGAAGAAGAATGTGTGTATGTGTATGTATACAATATATATATATATATATATATATATATATATATATATATATATATATATATATATATATATATATATACTGTATATGAGCCAGGTGCCAAATTCTTTACAGCACTAGTCTGTCTCTGAGTGCTGTATACTTTGCCCAACTGACCTGTCTCAATCTCTTTGGATGATGTCATGTTTGCATGTTATGATGACATACTGACATACTGTATGTGCATGTAGGAAATTGTACACCTTCATCCATGTTTTTCTATAAGGAGTTAATTGGCTGGTGATTTTCTTTATTTTTATTAGAAATAAAGATCTTTGATACACTTAACCCTGGATTTCTGGGAGAAAACTAGAAGACACTTCACTTCTCAGTTTGTTGGAAAATAAGTTGTTGAAAATAATAGAGTGATGCACAGAGATGACTGCTTCACTCCTGTGATCTGATGATGGCTCTGTAATGCCATATATTTCAGCTCATTGACTCTTGTCAGTCTTATCATTTCTATCATTTACATGTTGTATGAAAAAGCATCACTGAACTGAGAGATATGAAAATAAAGCTTGGAAAAAATGCCTTAATTTAATATTTTCTATACAATTTCTATACAGTTTTAATTTGGTAATGAAATTTTTGTGTCATGGACAAAGCTGAACCTTTGTATTTTTATGATTTTTTTAAAATGATATTTTCTCCAACAGAAAAACTAACTTTTTTAAATAAAAAAAATTGTAATTTTTTTTTAAATAATACTTTTTAATTACTATTATTTAAAAAACTATTATTAAATATTAATGTTAATATATTAACGGAATTTTTTTCAGTTTTACATCATTTAGCAGACACGTTTATCTAAAAGTCACAATAATTTAATAATTCATAAAACACACTAGTACACAAGCTATAGCGCAAGTGCAGTGCAGAAAATGTTTGCTCTAAAACACACACATACACACTTTAAATGTATGATATTGTTATGTAATATATATTACAATATGTTAATTATATACTGATAATGACTTTAATTTATTTCAAAATTAGTACTTCGATCCAGCAAAGCCATTGTCATGCACTGATATGTTAATGAGCCTTGATATGCTGCCTCTCATTGGCCTGTGGCGATGGTGTGGGCGGGGCCTCTCGAGCAAACACTGTACAGATGAAGGTGTCTTGCGGCAAGTGGCGGTGTTCACAAGGTAAGCACTAGCTGAGTACGCCATCAAAGGTAGACACGCGCCACACTATTGTTATTGTCCTCAGACCATTCTCATTAACACCTAAGCTATTAAAATGTGATGAACCATCACAGTGCTTGTCTTGCAGCATTATAAGTGAGGCAAACATGATGCTTTCGCCAGTACTGTGGACAGCAGTTTTATTTACTTTCGTATCTGGAACACCAGATATGGAGAGCGGTTCGGGGATGCTACTGACAGGTAAGACGTCAAAATGTAATTAATAAGTGTATTTAATTCGTACCTAACATAGTAATGTTCATTTGTTTACATTTCTTGAGAAAAGCGCATTACAAGGTGCCTGACAGGCTATTACTGTTGCAAATTTGCGTATTTAAAAAAGTTGATCATTTTTGTATTTAATTTTTAATCTAAGATGTGAGCTAATAAGTGAAGGAAATATACACTTTCTCTCATACATAGGAAATGTTAACCTGTCTTTATGTTGGAAGTTAATTTATGTAAATGTTTGATGTTCAGTGTTTCCCTCGGGGAGCCGCTATTGTTTCAAGTTTTACTTTATAGACGGTTTCATCGGGCGCACGCGCCTGGACCTAAGTTAACTTCCGGTCTGTGTTGTGTATATCGGTCTGGCTGCGGTGCCATCTACAAACGCAGTTAAAGCCAAGGTGATGAGGAGACTGAAGTTGGGCTCAGGTGGTTGTGCTGCTGGATGTGTTTCCCATACATTTGTTTATTTTTGGAGACTCGCCACAATTTTCACATCACAATTTTCTGATTGATTTTCAAAAAGGCTTCGTTAAATAAACATGAGTAACGTTACGTAACGTACTGCACGTTTAATAATAATAATTCCTTACATTTATGTTTAAATATCAAAACGAGGCACGGGTGTTTTTATATCGCTGTATTTCTGAAAGAAGACTTGCATGTTATATGCCTGAAAAAGCAGCGTGTGAGCGTACCAGCTCTGCTTCGTTTACAGCTGTTACTGGGGAAACCTCTATTTCTCGCGCTTTATGTCTATGCTTTAAAACATCTCCTGCTGGCAAATAATGAATTAGCATTTTCATTAAGTCCGCCTGATCCACACAGAAAACACATTTTGTTTGTTATCAAAAAATATCTACTAGAGGGACTTGGCTGTTGTTATTGATTCTATTTGGAGTCTACCGGAAGTTAAGTTAGGTCCACAAAAGCGCTCACGCGCATTAACGTTTGTTTATGTTGATGCCGTTGAAACCGTCTATAAAGAAGCATGTAAAGGTACTTAAGCAATGAAATATTTTGACGCCCTGCCTAACATAATCACACTACTGCTGTTTTTCTAAACACGAAAGTTGAACAAGTGTGAACCCACACACACGTTAAACAATATGATTGCTGCATGAAGCTTGTCAGCCGTTCTTGCAGTTTTGTACAAACACGTTTAACGGATTTGTGGCAGATGTGAGTGTGATTAGTTCCAACAATCTTGGGAGAATGTAGAGGATGCCATCATCTCCACAAATAAATGTATACTGGCCTGTATTCACTTTTCTAAATTATGTAAAATTGCCAAAAGGGTCATTTACTTGCATAATACACAAACAGATGGATTTGACGAATAATACTAATGTTTTATATAATGTTCTTTGACTTCTGCAATGAAATTGTGTTTATGCTTGATTTGTACAATGGGAGCATGTTTAATTAAAACTTGCAATGAGCCCCATGGCTTTGTCAGCAAACAAAAGCTTTTTTTTTTCTTCTTTTTTTATATATGCCCAGATTTTTATAGTATTGCCATTTAACGATGAAGGATATATTGATATCAATTCAATTTCAATTTGATGTTGAATATTTATAAAACAGTGCTGCATTCAGATGTATTCATGTTCATTGCCCTTCATTCCCTTTTACTTGTAGCATTTAAAACGATTGACTTCAATTTAATTGATCAGTGTGTGACCAGAAAATTAATTTGTGACCATCTTGATTATAAAACAGCTATGCATAGATACTGTAAATGTTATTTTGAAAATAATATATGCTGCAAAACAACTCTGTATAAACATAATTACATAAATACGTACTGTATTATTAAGAAAAAAATTATATTTATATATATATATATATATATATATATATATATATATATATATATATATATATATATATATATATATATGTATGTATTTATTGTTAGAAGTATGATCATTCAGCTTTTAGTGTGTCAGATCTGAAAAAAAAAAATTATAAAGTGTTCATTGTATTGGTGTTTGCTGTATTAAAAAAAACTGTATCCATAGCGGTCATTACCAAGCAATTTCAGGTCGATCTCTACTGTATATCATGAAAATTACCCAAGTTACTTTGTTTCTTTAAAAGTGTATAGAGCTTGTAAGAGATACATGTGGGAATTTCAGTTGTATATGGCTCTAAACAATTTTACCATACCACAAGGACCATGTTAGGTACCAAACAACTGTTTTCTAATGTTTCATCCATCTTGTAAATCCAAGAACCAAGACGCACAGTCCTTGAGCTCATTAAGAGACTTCATTGGTTTTATCTCATTCTTCTCAGCTGTTTTAATCAACCTTCTGATCTCAACAATCCAATAGAAAGGTGGGCTTGGGTTTATGGGCTCAGATTTTACGGTCAGACTGACAGATGAAGGGTACATTAAATCCAGACCGTAGCTGAAAAGTGATGTAATTGCTGAGAGTCAGTGTGCTACAGCGTGCCATGAAAAGCCCATTTAAACGCAACAGGTTCCATTGTATTTATTATTAAATGCCTTTGAATTCAGGATTGTTGTGACTGAGGATAAAGGAAAATAGGACCATATGTTTCTATATGAATAACATAAGTCTTGGAGTCTTGGATGAAGTTGTGTTTCAGTAACCAGAATTTAATAGTTTTTTCAAGCCTCAGATTAACAGACTTTTTTATTTGGTGTAATGCAATGTGTTTATGCGGTTTAAGGTTGAAAACACATTATTTTCCACATAATGTACATTTAGTGTTGCTCCTATATGCCCTGCCTTTCTGACACATGTCGACTTTTAGAAAGCTCATTGTTCTGAAAAGCTGTGGAACGCTCCAGTGTTGCCAAATCCGCGGCTTTCCTGCTGAATTGGGCTATTTTAACACTGTTGCTGCGGGTTGCTTTTTATGTCCGTGGGTTGAAGCGACCCCAATAATGTGAAATTAACCCTTGGAATGCAAATTTTACTGGAGGAGCCCAGCAAAAGAAATTATTTTACCCCCTAGAATGTGATTTGTTTTTACCAGGGAACCCCCCTCGAAACACTAGTTTTGGGCTAGTTTTGAGAAGACCGAAAACCTGGCAACCCTGGTGATCTCCCGACATGAACAGACAAAACCAATACAACCCATTACAAAAGAGGCATTTGTTGCATCCATTGGGGACATAATTACTGAACATAATGACGTTGCGTATCGCGCCGCGTAAACATAAAACTATGTCTGGTTTGGTTTGATTTGATTGTTTAACATGAACCTTCCAGGTTTTGTCATGTCATCTTCATGGGGTTTGAATGGAGGTTGGCACTGTTTACTTCTGGGGCCCCGTTATGCCTCCAGCCCAGTGAGATTTGTGATTTATTACCACTTACGTTATACTCAATCACTGTTGTAATGTAATCTTCCATGTCAGTGTCAGGCAGACAGACAGCTGGGGGGTAAAACTATAAATCAAGAAATAGCCTAATCATCAAATCAAGTTCTTTGGTGTTTCTTTATCTCCAGATAGCTTTGCAGTAGTTGTGAGATTCAGATGGGATGTCTAGATATAAACATGCCACAAAAATGAAAAATTTTTTTTTTTTAAATTAATGGGTTTGACTCTCCTGTTGAGGCCTACTGAGATTGTAAACATACCCAGCTGTCACTACTACTTGCTCTCCATTGTTGTCTCTCGTTTTCTCTACGAAAGTAACATTCTCCTTTGTTAACCGCATCTGAAAGCTTTAATGGCTTACCGCATCAAGGCTTAAAAAAAACATTTCAGGCATCCGAGGAAAACACCCGGCATGAGTTAGGAGTAGTGCCTGTCTGCTGGCTGGCTGACAAGAGCAGGCCTGTTGTAGATTTGGACATAATGGGGCTCTTGGCACTGTTTTGCCTTGAGGGAAACCTTAAAACTATCATGATATTTTAATTTATCTTAGAATAGCAGCCCCAACATCGCTGCTTGTATTCCGCACTGAAACATATGCCAGATGATGTCATGCTTGTTCATGGGTACTTAAACACACTCATGTATTGGACTATTGAGCCGACAGTGCAACCTGTTTCGTCTGGCAAACACTGGGAACCATTGACCTGTGGGCACTATGAATGACATCACCACTAGCCAATTAAAAAATAAATATCCCATTGGAACATATGGGCCAAATATGGCACACAAATTACTGTTTAAAGAACCTCTATTATACTACCTGTGAAGAACCAGTGGTGGATTTAATTAGCGTGAGTTATAGGTGAAGCTGTTAACAGATTGTTTCAATTTGGGATGCTGACACAATGCAGCCTCTCATACTTTATTGCTAAGTATAATGTTTGTAATTGACTCCGATTATGTCCAGAGATTTAGCATCTTTTTGAGATTGAGATTGAATTTATAACAAATGATTAAATAGTGTTAGAGGTCTTTACATACATGCAATTGCATAATAAATTAAAAGAATATAGAATACAAAAAGATTAGAAAGGTATTTAGATTAAATTATTTGACTGAGAGATTGTCTTTCTTTCTTTTCTGCTCACAAATCTTGCCTTAATGTGACCCTGCCTGTGAAAACCCAGCATACGTAATTTTTCTTTTGTGATTTACTGTTTTTTTTTTTTTTTTTGCTTTTTCAGAATATCCTTCATAAAGATGTAAAGAATATTCTGTGAAATAACCTTATATCTTTAATATTGACTAAGGCCATGTCAAAGTTTGAAATCATAGTGAAATTAATTGTTGAAATCAAACTTTGATGCTTGTCAACTCATACTTGATTTAGACTTGTTTTAGTTCTCAAGTTCAACTCACTGACTCAATCCAGATGGGTTAACTATTCACTTGGTGTTTTGTATGATAAATAATAGCTGTGTAAGTCACAGCTAGATGCCCTTATTAAGCTAGATAAACTTGTTTTATTATATGCCTTTCAACTTTATAATAATTTGATCACTAAATTATATGTGGTTCTGTTGACACACACTCATAAAATAATATAATGCCTTCCTAACACACTTTAAAGACGTTAAAGCATGTATTACATACAAAACTAAAAGACAACAAATGCCCCACTATACAGAAACACATTCAGCCTTTTCAGTTCTCTGAAATAGTCTCATCCCAAACCAGATAAGCAAGGTGTGATTATTTATTTGCAAGGCATTGTCTGAATTTTCATGCAACAAGCTGTTTGTTGTGCCGACCAGCAGGATCTCAACTCTTTATCCTTTAGACTTTAGTCGACACCATATTTAATTTGATACAAATTAAGAAAATGTTTAGTTTTTTCTTGGTAAAACAAGATTTATGTGTTTTAAAGAGTGTAAATGACACCTCTTTTATTAAAGAAGACTGTCAATGTCAATGATTAGTCTAGGCTATTTGTGCGCCAATATCATACTTTGAAATTTGATAAGGCCATGTTGTTTCAGTCCTAACACCGTATTTCACTCAGTTTCATCAAGTTGTTCCTGTGCGGCCATGACGTAAGTGTGTTCAGACTGCAGGTGGTTTATGGTCTTATATCGGGTTGAGAGTTATTGTTTCTGGCCAGTTTAAAACCTGTGAATTCACAAATGCTGTGGTCAAAAGAGACATTTGTCTACCAGCTGGTCCAGGTTCTTGCTGTTGTTTGGTCTCTGAAGATCTAACTTGAAGGCTGGCTGAGGTGGGGGGCAGTCGCAGCCCAGCACGGTAAAACCCTGTAAAAGAATTTACAAGAGGTTTTTACAAGATACTAAACAGCCATGTTGGAGCAATTTCTGGTGTTGTCTTTCCCTTTTAGTGGCCTTTTATGTGATAAGGATGACCCAGATGTCACGGAAACGCTACATTTGAATTGTGGATTCATTTTAGTTATTAGTGTTATCTCCACCAATGAAGTTCAGTCAGACCCAGAGAGTTGCTGGACTTTGAGTGTGAACACTGAACTTGAGGTTGCCTCTGTAACTTAATATTTCCAGTCTGGTTGGAATGTGATCGTATATGAAGTCAAATAAAATAACACAGTGATGTATTGGAATGACATACACAATACTTCTCTGTCCGTAGATCCCCTTGAAGGGTCTTGAGTCTTCCCTAAAGGCTTCTCTATATATTTTTTGGCTTTTCTGCATTTTCTTTTTTTTTTTTACTGTAACGCTATCATTTTGTGTCTTTTCCATCAATTTGCTCTTCCTCCTAGCTTTATGCATGTTCACAAATACCCCATCAGCGGAGATGTTTATCTTGGACCTTCCAACATCTTGTGATTGTGCTTTTTAAAAGAAATTAAAATAATTTTCCATCTTTGCTTCAAAATATTTTCTGAAGATGTATGTTTTCCCAAGTAAAATAGATCATATATATATATATATATATATATATATATATATATACATACATATAATTACGCAACATAGTTCATGTTAGGATCTGTACTGTTTCGCAAATCATTGTATAGATAAAGACTGTGAGCTACATAAATATTCCTCAAATTGCTTTTTAGGGGGAAAAAAATTATTAGTTGGCTCATGTTAGAGGCTTGGACTTGTCCTCAAAATAATGGATCTCCTTAAATGATTCCTATAGTATCTGTCAGTCTGTTTGTTTAAGTATAGGTTGATATAAGACAAGTGGTTCAAGTTAGATCACAAACCCAATCTCTCCTATTGTTCTATGAATACAAATGAGATCATGATGTCAATGTTCATATATTCTGGAAGATTCCTACTTAAAAAAAAAATCAACAACCACAACAAAAATGTGAGTTTTGTGAAACCCATAGCCATCTGATGAATATATTTTCTTGATGTGAATGCTGGCATTCTATAATGTTTTCTTTGCACTGTTTGTGCTGGCATTTTTCATTCTCTTTCAGACATGTTTAACATTTCTGCTCAGCTTGTAACAGGCATCTGTAGTCTGCTGCAAGCTTGTGTTCTCTGTTTTTCCTCATCTGGTGCAGAACACATGATACAAGCGGTCACCTCCTGACCTACAGATGAACACATCTCCCCTCATGGGCTTTCACACATTCTCACATTCACAAGCACAGGGTGATCTCGGTTTTCATGTCCAAACTTTATCACAACACAAGCCATAAAGTCAAAATCAACATGTTTCGATTGGTATATACTTCCCAAACGCAATATGGCGTGATAGTTTACTAAATGTTTTCGAAAAACAAAATTTACTGCATGAATATGACAAAGAATTGTGTTGATTTTCTAGAATATGATGTAATCTTGCTATGTTTTGTTAATAACAGCCCTTGTAATGATCTCTGGAAGGAAGGACACAAAAGCTGAAGAATGCTTAACTCCAATTTATTGAAGCACAATAACAAACAGTACAAGCAAAACAGCTTGAGACCAGTTTTTGACCAGGAGGAGACAGGAGAATGGTTAGGCAAGAAAGGTCAAAGTCTGGGGCACTCCACCAGCAACCAATCCAATTTATAAGACGAGAAACAGAGTCGGGCAGACGAGAAGGTCAGGCAAGACGCAGACAGATCAATCCAGGCAATCTAAAACTCACAGTCCAGAACAGGCAGATGATCATTACAGCGAGGCAATCCAGAAATCCATCCTCCAGAGTAACAGTCAATTATGTCAGCAACACATAACGGTCCAGGATCAGTGAGTTCTGAAGAAAAACAGGGAACTGCAACTGGCAGAAAGAAAATTAATAAGAAATACAAAAACAACTGAATAACGAGACTTCAGAATCAAACTAGTGAGTGGCAAAGAATAAGAACACACTAGCAAAAAACAAATAAAGAAACCGCATAGATATAGAGAGAAATCAAGCAGTAAAAAAAACAGGTGCGCTCTAACGAGCAATCACACTGATTTTGAAACATTGTGTGTGAACACACGTCGAAGAACAAAAACAAAAAAAAAAGAGAGATATCACACCCGAGTCCTGACACCCCTTTAAATGTAGGCTCATATGCTATGACAATAAAAATCTTCATTATTACATATCTAGACTAAATCTGTTTTTATAGACTGGCTAGATTTTAGGGAGTTTAAAAAAGATGTACAAAAACCTAATTGAATTTCAAAATATTTTTCTATCAATAATGTTTTATACTGCATTTCTTAAGAATGTTAGGATGGGTTGTATTCCAGCAGGAGGTGCTATAGCAGACATTTCTTTCTCTTTTCAGGTCAGCTGCCAAAGCAACAGTTCCCTGGTAAACCAACTTCACCACAAAGACCACCATGTTCAACCAACATTTCTCGTTGGTGAATGGCTTTACAGATGGCTAAACTTGTCCACCAGCATCAATTCATGCTGGTCTAAGGTGGTCTTTACAACAGTGTAGACTATTAAATCTTATAGATGTTTTTGAAATAACATTGGACAAATCATTTTACTGTTTGATAGCTGCTACGAAGCCAAGGTTTGGCAGATATTTGATAGCCGACTAACTCACACATGCTAGACATGTCTGACCTCAACTATAATGCATATTTACCTTTTGTGATGATTTCCATTCATGTTTACAATAAACCATGGAGAATTTAACCAGGAGCTATTTCAGTCATCTGTCTCCCGTTGTTGTCTGCTTATGGGTTTTGAGATGCATCCTTTTTTCTATTGCAATGCTACTGTGCCTCTCATGGTTTTGGCTATTACATTAAAGACCGTTTCAGTGGAGGGATCAAGTCAGGGCTACGTCATAAAAATATATGTGAAATATATTTAAAAAAATGAAAGTTCCTTCTGCTAATAATAAGTTATTTTCAGAATTGCATGTCTGCATATTTTTCTTTGTACTTTTTTAAATAGTAGTGAAACTGAAAGTTTCATTGAAAAGTACAATTCTACCAAGTCATACTGTGCAGAGTATACATACTGCATACTACTTTTTTTTAATATCCAATGTCTTGTCAAGAGGATACAAGGATGCTCCTTGTTATTGTCACGGTTTACGCTGCCGGAAGGAACACGGAGCCAAGGATAAACGAAATAAGGTTTTATTATCCAACATAGGAGTTATCCAAACATGGATCACAGAGGAAGACACACGTAAGTAGCTCGTGAGTATCAAGTAGTGAGTGAGTAGACCCGACAAAACAGAACTGAAAGGACAAGGCTTATGTACAAAGGATAATGGGGAAACACAGGTGGATGGAATAACTAAATTAACAGGGACATGGAACACATGAGGAAGAGAATAGACACACCTGGGAACTAATCAAACCAAACACGGAAGACAGAAACTGGGTCACAGGGGCAAAAACACTAAATGAGTCCAGGTGTGTGACAGTACTCCCCCCTCCAGGTAGGTGCGTCCTCGCACCGTAGCAACAACCGAGGGAGGCGTGGGTGGGAACTTGGGAGGAGGTACCAGTGGAGGACAGACTCCCAGGAGGGGGCCAGCAGAAGGGGACCACGGAAGGAGGAGCCAGGGAGGAGACGACGGAGGGAGGAGCCAGGGAGGAGACAGGAGCAGGAGGAGCCAGATGGTCCACCAGAGACCAGCCAGGACGGAGATCCAAGGTGGAGTCAACGGCGGGAGGAGCCATGGTGAAGGAGGGGTCGACGACACCAGGGGGCCGACAGGCGGAGACTGCACCGGTGGGTGAGGAGCCCAAGATGGAGCAACACAGCCTCAAAGCCAGGGGGACGTCGAGGATCCGGAGGGCCTAGGTGGAGCAGAAGGCTCAGGCGACCAAGGCGGAGGCAGGGTCCTGGAAGACCGCTGTGGAGCCGGAGCGACCGAGGATGGAGGTGGAACCGGAGGGAAGGAGGAGCCTGACAGAGCCGGAGGGATGGAGTGACGAGGTGGAACCAGAGGAGTGGAGTCCCGAGGCGGCGGATGGTCGACGACTGGCCAAGGTGGAGCCGGAGGGACGAGGGAGCCCGGTGGAGCAGGTGGGATGCCAGGCCACGGTGGAGACGAGGGAGCTAAGAGCCAAGGCGGAGCCGCTGGGTCGAAGGACCGAGGAGGAGTCCAGGGTTCGGAGGCTGGAGGTGGAGACAGGGCCTTAACGCGCCAAGGCAGAGCTGGAGACTGGCAGTCCAGTGGCGAACCATCGCGCCCCGATGGCGCGGACTGAGGGTGAGCTGCGGGACTGACTGGCACCAGCAGGGATGGCGAGGAACTGGCTGGTCTAGGAGGAGGACAGAGAGGAAGGATGGGAGGAAGGACTGGAGGATCAGGGCTGGACGGAACCAGCGGAAGTGGAGCAGAGGGACCAGCAGGTTTGGGAGGAGGTGGGAGAGGGAGGCTGGGAGGGAATACAGGAGACACCGAAGATTCAGGGCTGGGCGGACCCAGCGGAGACACAGAAGATTCAGGGCTGGGCGGACCCAGCGGAGACACAGAAGATTCAGGGCTGGGCGGAACCAGCGGAGACACAGAAGATTCAGGGCTGGGCGGAACCAGCGGAGACACGGAAGATTCAGGGCTGGGCGGAACCAGCGGAGAAACAGAAAAATCATGGCTGGGCAGAACCAGCGAAGAAACAGAAAATTCAGGGCTGGGCGGAACCAGCGAAAGTGGAGTAGAGGGACCAGCAGGTTTGGGAGGAGGTGGGAGAGGGAGGCTGGGAGGGAATACAGGAGACACCGAAGATTCAGGGCTGGGCGGACCCAGCGGAGACACCGAAGATTCAGGGCTGGGCGGACCCAGCGGAGACACAGAAGATTCAGGGCTGGGCGGACCCAGCGGAGACACAGAAGATTCAGGGCTGGGCGGAACCAGCAGAGACACGGAAGATTCAGGGCTGGGCGGAACCAGCGGAGAAACAGAAAAATCATGGCTGGGCGGAACCAGCGAAGAAACAGAAAATTCAGGGCTGGGCGGAACCAGCGAAAGTGGAGTAGAGGGACCAGCAGGTTTGGGAGGAGGTGGGAGAGGGAGGCTGGGAGGGAATACAGGAGACACAGAAGGTTCAGGGCTGGGCGGAACCAGCGGAGAAACAGAAGACTCAGGGCTGGGCGGAACCAGCGGAGACACAGAAGACTCAGGGCTGGGCGGAACCAGCGGGGAAACAGGAAAATTAGGGATTACCTCCATAGACCAGTCCATCAGATCCAGAACTTGCTCCATATGATCTTCAGAGACTGCATACAGCTCACCCTCAGTCGCAGGAGTGTGGGCAGGGCTTTCCTCCACGCCCTTGATCTCCACTAGGACTCCCACGATGCACGGTGTTGCCGGCTCACACACCTGGTCAGTCGCGCTCTCGAGATCCTGTTCCCTGTCAGTGGATGGCTCGGGCTCTGCGGCTGCGGTGGGCTCTGGCTCCGTGCGGCGTGATGGTGGCTGGCTGGTCTCTGGGTCGGGAGTGGGGCTGGCGAGGTCCTCTATGGGGCAGACGGTGAAAGATGAGCCATTTCTCGCCAGAGTCCACTCCACGAATGCGGCGAAATCCTCCCGAGGACCATCTTCGGGCGACAACGCTCTGCACTTGGAGTTCAGGCTGGCGTTGTAGAAGGCGCAGAGCGCGTCGTCCGGGTAGCTGGTGGCATTAGCTAACAGAAGAAACCGTCTGGTGTGGTCCTCGAGAGAACGTCCTTCCTGCTCCAGCATGAGGAGGAGGAATCCGGGGCTAGAGAGGGGATCCATCAACACTACGAAACAAAAGGACTGTGAAAAAACAAAAACAAAACGGAGGGAAAAACACGCAGTTTTCTACTTTCTTTTTCAGGTCGGGTCTTCTGTCACGGTTTACGCTGCCGGAAGGAACACGGAGCCGAGGATAAACGAAATAAGGTTTTATTATCCAACATAGGAGTTATCCAAACATGGATCACAGAGGAAGACACACGTAAGTAGCTCGTGAGTATCAAGTAGTGAGCGAGTAGACCCGACAAAACAGAACTGAAAGGACAAGGCTTATGTACAAAGGATAATGGGGAAACACAGGTGGATGGAATAACTAAATTAACAGGGACATGGAACACATGAGGAAGAGAATAGACACACCTGGGAACTAATCAAACCAAACACGGAAGACAGAAACTGGGTCACAGGGGCAAAAACACTAAATGAGTCCAGGGGCCTGTTGCACAAAAGTAGGATAAGGGATTAAGCCAGGATATCTTGGTGATCCTGGCTCAATTGATCCCTAATCCGGTTGCACTAAAGCTGGATAGGGGGCAGGAGGATATGTTATGGTATAAATTACCATGGAGATTTATTCTGTGGAGCTAGCCTGCTCCAGACCAGGCTAAATTCCAGGATCTATTTAATCTCATCCCTAATGTCAGTCAGCAGTCGCCACAAATGGAAACCAATAGTTATTTCACTGCTCACTATACATTGTTATCACATATAACTAGACCCACTGTCATTATTTAAACGTTTGTGATCATTAATTTCAATCATTTTGGATAAATAATGATTTTTAGATGATGTTGCTATCATTAGATAATTTACAGTTTCCCATAGACTATAAGGCTATATATAAAATGATAGAATATTAGGGCCACAGAGGGGAAAAAAAAGGACAAGTCATAATATTGTAACCAGTTGTTTTAAAGGAGGACAGTTGTTAAAATGACAGATGTGGGGCATTTCGTGAAATTGTACTTCAGTATGGTTTCATAAACAAAGACATGCTTATGTGCCAGAATATGAAGTATCACATTGTCATAACTATCAAAACTGTAAAAAGAATATGTTGCTTTTCTGCAGAAAGAACCAGCCTCATAAATGTATGACTTTATCCTTTTTCCTCAGTGGGGCCCTAGTACTCTGTCATATAAACAAATACACATTCCATATGAATATAAAAACACAATGTGTAACATTATGTTCCTTTATTGAATAAGGACAAAACAAAGCAGGTAAACTATCAGCTCCTTTCGAAACTGAAGTCACAGTGACTCTACAAGGTGGAAAGCACAGAATCAAAGCATGTTATACAAAATGATACATACACATTCAAAGGTCTGTATATAACACACCCTGCATGTCTGCACACTAAAATAAATGCAGGACAAATCCATACACATCAACTGAACAGACAAATGAATAGATGCAGTAGCCTCCCTGCAGCCTTGTATTACACACAGTATACCGCACAAACATCATAAGAGGCCAAATTCTTTAAAAAAACCAACCCAAAAAAACCCTATTTCCTCTGCCACAGCAGGACATTTTTTACCTAAATTGAAAGCACACATACTAACTAAAATAATTCAACACATATTGGTCCCTCAGCAGCCGACCACTGTCGTCATCAGGGAAGATTGCCGGATTGTCCCAGTCCATGGCTGGTGGCACTCTGGGGGCCCTCTCCTTCCTCAGGCAGGCCACATTGTGGAGGACAGCACAAGCCACAGTAATATCACATGCCCTAACAGGGTTGACCCTTAATTTGTGAAGGCAGTGAAAGCGTGCCTTCAGGAGGCCAAAGGTCATTTCAACTCTGGCCCTGGTCCTGGCATGGGCATGGTTGTAGGCCTGCTGTGCTTCCTGGGGGTCTGTGAAAGGTGTCAGGAGAAAAGGCTGGCAGCCATACCCCGTCTCCCAGCAACACACCAGAGAATTCACCTGTCAACACAAAATCTCATCATTACTACCTCATAAACACAGTGATATTCTTGACACAGCCATGATGGTTATAAATAGGGGTTGTGTGGCTTACCTTGTGATAGGCACGGATAGATTTCAGAGGCCCGAAAGATTCTGGAGTCATGGACTGAGCCAGGCCATTTCGCCACAACATTGCTGATCACACAGTCAGCATTGCAGACCATCTGAAATCATAAGATGAGGAATATTACACCAATCAATGCACATCATTGGCAATGCAGAGTGTTCGTCAATGGACAATATCAAAAAGTTATGTTCACCTGAACATTAATGCTGTGAAAGGATTTCCTATTCACAAAATCGGCCTCATGGGCACCTGAGGGGGCTTTTATCCTTATGTGTGTGCAGTCCACTGCACCAAAAAGCGCAAGGCCACACAAACCATTTGCTCCACACTCAGTGCATGGCTCCGTGCAGTGCGGTGCTTAATCCTGGGACCCAGTAGTCTGCATAGATACCTGATGCCATCTGCAGAAAACCTGTATCTTTCATATAGATGGTCATCAGGGAAGGCCAGTGGGTCCAACCGGTCCCTGAAGACCCTTTCTCGCCTGAAGGCTCTCCTCAGCACAAGTGCTTCTTCATCCACCACATCTCGCAAGAATGGGCATGCCATTGTCAGAGCAGAAAGGAACACACAATTTTGGGCCTTCATATAGGCTAGTGGCCAAACCTGGCGCTGGGGGGGTGGGCAAAAGAGGCCGGTGCCTTATAACGATGACTTGGTTGTACTGATTGCTGTGAAAATAAAAAATACCTTAGAAAGATGCCACCGTCCTGTGTGCTCACAATAAGAGCTCATATGTCATGGCTCACTTGACTTTACGAGAATATACCTAATTTTTATTTTGAGCTGTGTCATCTTCTTGGAGCTGGGGGAGGAAAGAAAAATGATTAATACATTTGTGTTACAGTTAGCATACAGTGTACATTGAAGGCATATCTCACCTCCCTCTCAAGTTTTATTATTTCAAGGTTCAGTTTCCTAATTGTCCTCTTTTTTTATTTCGGACTCCAGTGCAAGATTTTCTCTCGTTTTCTTCTTGTACTGAATGTCTATGTCTGCCAGTTCTATTTGGTGCCGGAGGTGGTTGCCATACAACTTTCTGATAGCTTGTGAGCTCTGTGAACACAATACAATTAGCGCAGCTGGAATTTGGCAGGATGTGGTGTCCTTTTATTAATACGCACTATGTTGCCAGGCTGGTTTCCCCACTGTATAGCATCTGGGTCCTGTAAAAGAAATTAGATTTTTTGATTTTGATGAGGACTCCTCACCATTGTAGAGTAAATAGTACTTTCACAGTCTTAACATGATACCTCATGCCTTCTGGAATCCAGAGAGATGGTCTCCTCCTCATCATCGTCTCCATCATGTGCTGTTGCTGCTGCACTGGGGCTTTCACCCGATCACATTTAATCGGATTCATATTGAAGCTAGTAGACAAGACATGCCAGGCCTACAGTATGCCTTTGATGGAGTACTCACTGGATCAGCATCGTCTGGTGCTTGTGCTGGTGGCTCTAACAGGAACACAGTGCTGCCAGACACTGCAAGGCAATAGGTAAACCAAAGTCAGACAGTCCAAATTGATTCAATATGAATGTGGTTGTATTCCATGTAGAGATGGAAGGACATACCTTGAATGAAGCGGGTGGCATCTTGGGAGGAACCTATGCTCGTCTCTTTCCCCCCAGGGATCCCCTCTAAGATGGGCCTGCCTTTATTTAGCTCCAAGGCCATGTCCTCTGCTGGGGTAAGGTCAGCCTTTGGTGACCCACCACCCCTGCCTTGTCTGTGGGGATTCTTTTTCACTGCTAAAACAGTACAGACAATGTGTGAGCAGGCACCTTCTGGGTACAATATATGCTTGTGCTTTGTTAAATATTAGTCAGGGACCATACCATTCTGCAGAATGTTCTTGTATTTGATTTTGACCTGCTGCCATGTCCGTTTTGGCCCGTTCATGTTTAATCTACATCACACGCACACACACACACACATTCTTTATCACAAGAACATTTAATGGAGTCACACTGACAAAAATGACTTGGTATTTTTGTATTGTTTTCAGTAAAAATATATATATATAAAAAAACATGTATTTTCTTGATTTTCTAAATGACCTAGCAAAATAAGTATAGGTTTAGACCAAAAATATAAACTTCAAGTAAATGTGTGCTTAAAACAAGCAAAAAAATTAAATATCTGTCAATATAATAAGAAAAATTCTCTTGAAATACGTTTACTTTTTCCATAAACACTTACTTTTAGAAAAGTTCTCTTGTTTCACTGGAGTTTTTTTGCTTATTTTCCTAGGTTATTTTGCTCTAGAAAATATTTAAGATTTTTTTTAGATATTTTTTTTTTTACTGAAAACAAGACAAAAATACTAAGTAAGAAAGACATTTTTGCAGTGCAGTGAGCAACCGACCTTGGGTCCTTTGAAAGGCGCTATATAAATTAAAGTGATTATTATTATAGCTCATCTATGTATTCAAGAAAATTTTATTTATATAGCACTTTTCACAATTGTTTCATTCTGTCAAAGCTGCTTTACATTAATAAAAGCAGGGGAAACACAAAAAAAAAAAAACCGGTGGACAACATAATAAGCAGAGTACAACGGCTAAGATTAAACCGTACTGAGCGTAGTAACGTAAAATAATAATGTATGGCTTTAATAATAATATATCATAGCTTTATACAGTGTGATGGAGTTACGTTACACAATTTCACTCATATATGCAGTGCATTTCAATAAAAAATGTAACCGTTTCATAATTACAGTACAACTGCGTTTTTGGAGATTTTGTAATTGTGATGTTTCAGCGGAGCGGTGAGTGTGTAATTGTGCACTACGCATTCAGGCGATCTGCAATACTTTGCCACGCTTTTTCTCTTTGCTTTATCACTATGGCGGTGTTGCCTTTCTTCTTAATTATATCTTTTACCTCCTCGTATGCCTCCATGAGGATTTGTGCTTCCGACGGGGAAAAGTACGCGGCTCTAGTTGCCATGGTAAATCAGTTAATCTGTGATCTGTGGCGGGGTCTATTTGAGTGAGCCGTGAGCGCGCACCTATCCAGGATTGGTTTCACCTGGCTTAATTAATCCGTGTCTGCTCATCCTGGCTTGGTCTTTGTGCAACCAATTAAGCCTGGACGCACATGTTTTGGCTTTATTGAGCTCAGCTGAGTCATTTATCCCGGATGTCTTAATTCTACTTTTGTGCAACAGGCCCCAGGTGTGTGACTGTTATCAATGTCTCATTTGTATACTGTATGTCACACTAGAGAATTGCTCCTGATCACTTTTAAACTGCTGACACTCTTGAATGCTATTTTCCAATTCAGATATACTGAGTTCACTATCGCTTACATTTTAGGTCAAGAAAGCTGATAGTAGAATGATATTTTAAGCTCTTTGCAGATGAACCACTGCACAGAAGCTATTACAAGTAAAATATCTTACTACAGTGGGTCTTTTTAGCTCCAGAGTGTTCTCTTAGGAACTTGCCTTTTTTTCTCTGGAGTAAAAATCTGCCAAGCGCTTTCTATTCAAACCAATCCGAGAAGGTTAAACAGAACTCTAGATATGCCTGATTTAACTCTTTAAAGTCTCAGTGTTTTGAAAAGACCGAACTGATGCAAGAAATATAGTAAGTGTAAGATCATATTGTTCTTTACTGAGTGTCTCTTTCCTTTTTCTCTCCCTTGAGTTTGAGGTTCCACTGAAACCCAGTTGACAAGTTGTCCCACTGTATCCGGACATTCATTTACAGCCCAATGTCTTTCATTGATTTTCCAGATGAGCAGTAGAGCGAAGAAAGAAAAAAAATTCTGTTAAAGCATGTGTCAGCTTTTAGACAGCCCTAATGAGTTCAGCACGGTCCTTATTTATCAGGCAAATATCCCAGCCCTAGAAGAAGGTAAGATGTTAAGTCATTGGAAATTTAATCTAAAGATGTTTTCGTATTACCTTTGATTTGTTATCTGAGCACAGCCATGGGGGATTAGACCCTTCACCTGCTCTGTGGAAAACAAATTTGGACTGGGCTCACTGGAGCGAATTTATCAAACTGATCATATTTTGGGCTGATAAGAAGCAGTGGTCTTCCCATGTGGAGGTTCAGCAGGTTAGCGGAAGTCTTTAATCACTGATTATTATGCCATCCAACCTCAATCTCTTCAGGCTGCCCTACATAATTGGGGTACAGCAATTGAGCTATCCTCTGGCCCTTCCCGTGCCATTAGTGTAATGTGATCCTGGAGGGAAGACGCTGTGGCCGGCGACTCTACTTCCCCCGATTATGGAGCTTCACAGGATCCAGGCGAAAGGGGGCCAGGGTGGATTTCAGCTGATAACCATGCATTACTGTTGGAAATCTGCCATTTGGTTTGGGTTGGACATTTTCAACCAAGAACAGAGCCTGACAGGACCTCGTATGTGGTGGTTAAGGCTAAATAATCCATTACCTCGAGGTACAGGCTGGTGACAGCTTCCAGATGAAAGAAGAGTTCTCCAGGAAATGCAGGGGTAATGTAGTTGGGACTTGGGAAAAAGGTTTGTCTTTTGTCTACAAAGGCTGATTTGGTTGCATTTAAAGTTGAAAGTTGATGTAGCAGTGTCTTCTGCTATTTTTCTCTGTTTTTAATCCACTAACAAGCTCCAGATCCATAAGCTCTTTCTGTAGACAGCATTCGTGCACACTATAGAAACAAAATCTGCTTTGGATGAAGTTTTGTGTTTTCATATATAAGCTAGGGAGCCTTTGAATAATTTATATAAAAAACAGCTCTACTAGAATAACTCAAGGGAATCAAACACATGAGGAAGAACCCGATAGATTGGTTGATTCACTTTATGGCAGTGCCTTGCATAATCGAAAGCATGATAATCCTTTTATGTTCTTTAAAATAAAAAAAAAACTTGCTCAGTGGGATTAATATTCTGTGTTCAAGTAAAATTGACTTTGTAAAGCAGATGTTTTTCTCGTTTGATGATATGTGTAAACCCCATTTCGGAACATTAGAGAGCTGAACATTTTGAGTATTTTCAACTGCCTCTGATCAGTCATCACTGCAAAGCGTCAACGTGTCACATGGGATCAGTATAACCTCTGACCTCTCACCTGCCTTTCAGAACATGAGCTCCATGTCTGGTTTCTCATCTCCATATCTCCTCCGAGAGCTTTCATGGAGTCTGTATCACTGCCCATCAATCCAGTCTTTGAGGCAGTTTTAACCAGCTTTCAGTCGCCTGGTAGGTCCTAGTGAGACGTTTTCTGGACCTTAACATCTGTTTGGATGATTCAATAACCAGAACCTTCTCACAGAAACCTAAAAACAACTTTTTAAGTGACTATTCCAAAAGTTGTTTTAATGGATAGTTCTCTTTATTTTTCACAGTTTCTTTCTTTATTTTTAGCCTATTCTCCTCAGCCTCCTTAGGATGATTTGCTGTATTTTCCTAAAAATTTTAATACGTTTAAACGTGAAGATGTTCTACCTTTCTGTCTGTTTATAGAGTCTAAAAACGTTGTTGTTGTTTTTTGTTTTTTTACTTAAAACACTGCTTTATTAAGCCAACCTTCTACATTACATTTGTCTACAATTTAATTCTGTTTCTTTACATTCAAATTCGAATTGCAGTTCTGCCTCATCTTCTCAAAGTCTGAATGAAGTTTCAAAGTCAGGAATTTAAATTGAATTGAAAAAGGCCTGTTATTCACTCTGTTGCACATCCATGTGGCAGTCGTACAGCTTGCAGACATGATGTGTCCTAAAAGAATGCTCACCTTGGCTTAGTCCATGGTCTCCTGCCATGTAGCCATGTAGACCTGAGCCTATGGAAAATGTTTAACTCAGGAGAATGCACCATCCACAGCCCTCACAGTAAGTATTCAGACAGTATGCATTGTGTGAGCCCCCTAAATCAATCTCCCCTGTCATATACACAGCTTTAAACATGAGCCGTCTTTTGAAACCCGGACACCACGCTGCCCTCAGGAT
This sequence comes from Carassius gibelio, assembly GCF_023724105.1. Classification (NCBI taxonomy): domain Eukaryota; kingdom Metazoa; phylum Chordata; class Actinopteri; order Cypriniformes; family Cyprinidae; genus Carassius; species Carassius gibelio. The sequence goes on along the minus strand of NC_068391.1, from coordinate 7,319,649 downwards.
ATTTAACCTTAACCCGTCCTTAAAGCGAAGAGTGTATCCTTTCTCTAGCCCCCTTTGTTCTCTCTTCTTCTTCATTTATTTCTTTCTTTTTCAAAGATTTTTGATGAATGATACCATATTGCCATGGTGCTTCATAAGCAAATTTCTCTATAAATCTCTAGTTTATAATCTAAATGAGTGGAACATCCTTGTAGGATCTTTTATTCCGATCTAATTTAAAATGACAACATCTCCACATCTGGACTAAACTCCGCATCATCTGAGCTTTGATGTGAGTGTGAGGTCATATCCACAGTATTTATGGATCTTTTTGTTAGTCTAAAGCAGGTTCTTCTTTTGTTTTCAGCCAGCAGACTCCGTTTGTTGATATATCATTGTAAGGACAAGACATGAGCCAAATTCTCCTAGAATATCAATAAAAAATTCCATTGGATAGTTCATGGATGGGTTAATATTGTTGGCTAATGGTTCAGAAACAATCATAGTGTTTTGAGAGGTTGATTTTAGTCTGTTTCATCAGATAAGGGTCTGCAAATGTTTCCAGCATGTAACTCTGTGACCGATACAGCTTGACTAACAGCCGCAAATGATGTGACAACCACCATGAAATTGGCAGGAGTGCTATGGAGAATCTAGGTGTTCAATTGGAACTGTTATATTGCAGCAAAAAAAAGATTATATTAAAGAATATATTCGTATTTCAAGAAAATTCTAGTAAGAACTATTGATCTGGTGATTTTTTATTTACTCACAATGGTACAAACAATATCACACACACACACACACACACACATATACATTATCGTTCATATATTTGGTATCAGTAAGATTTTTTTTAGAAATTAAGGATTTTTTCTAAATGAAGTCTGCACTCCAATCCAAAGCCTATGGTGATGGATCAGTTCTTCTCACGGTGTAAACTGGCTGCTCTGCCAGGTGTGTTTTAGATCTGCTCATTATAAACTGTGCTTTCTGAGTACCCCTCTCTCCTTCTCATTTGATTAAATGCAGCAGTCAGCAAGATTTATTTGTCTCATTTTGCACAATGCTGCACACTAAAAGGCATGAGATATACACACACACATAAACATTAGCAAGCACACAGTATACTCTGTAAATTAAGTCATTCAGCACCCACAGGAGATGAGCATGTTAAAGAGGGAACACAATGGTGGGCACTGGGGGTTTGACTGCACCATTTAAGACCAGCTGACTTGTTATGACCCTCTCAATGAAAGGGATGTACAGGTCTGTTTCTCCATGCAGTGAACTGATTTCCTAAGTGACTGCTCTCTCACAGACTTACCTCAGAGTTGCTAAGACCTCAACAGAGCTAATGATTAATACTGCAAAAATGCACCTAGACAACAGAGCATTTTGTTTACAGGCTCGGTTTTCATCCGTACCTGCTGAGATACACAAAACCCATGTTTCAGGGATCCATTTTGCAATCTAGGTTAGACCTAGTGCTCCTGTGACTTACCCACCCTTTTGTCTTTCAGGAAAAAAAGTTTAGTTAAAAATATGCTTAATGGGCCTAACTTTTTTTTTTCCTCTTGTTTGGCAGAACCAATAGACCTTCTAGATCATCTGTGGCAGGTGGCTAATCACAGCAATGCATCAGTAACGCAAGAAAACCAAAGATGTCCAGTCCTACATGTAGGCCAGTACTCAACCCTCTCTATACCACTACGGCAGGTGTTTGGACACAGGTATACACAATTACTTTCAGCTGAATTTTTGAATTAATGTTTTTCTGTTTAGATACTGCAAACTTAATGCATGTACATAGACAATATAGAAATGTTGTGTCCTTGTGAGAATACCCTCAAAACCACTTTGTAATTGATGTTATGAAACTTGAATTGTATATTTGATGGAATTTATTCATTATTAAGTCAACGTAGGCATGTAATTCTAAGTCTTTTTTCTCTCATTTCTTTCTCAGGTTTGGTGAGGAGTTCAGTTTGCTGTTGCATCTGCGAAGCTCCCAGTCTGAAGACCGCAGTGTGCTGACCTTCCTCTGCCCAGACGGACATATTCTCCTGCAGATTCGTATTAGTGCCTACACCCTTACCATCATCAGCACTCAACAACGACACTACGAGTGAGTCTTCAGTTCAGTGACAGACAGGGAGAGTGTTTGGGAAACACTTTACCTTTAATTATATCTATTGTATTTACCATGTAGGAAATATCGGGGAGTCCCTGTTCTTCTTTCTTTTCTTTTCTTTGTTCCTCTTCCATGATGACAAAACCATCCCCATCGTCTCCTCATTCTTATGAAAGTATTAGTTTTGGCCAAGGGTTAATTTTAAACACAAGCACTGACCCCGCTGTGTTGAGGAGCTCTGTGATATATTAAACCAAGATTTCTGGATTTGGCTTAGACTTAAGCAAAGCCTTACTGTCGAGATGTGTAAATGAGGCATGGGATTTAGCTCATGGCCTCTCAAAACTAATATTTGGACCTGTCGCCTAATTACCCACCTGCAGGACAAAATAAATGGAACTTTTACGCTCACATTTTACTTGTTTGTGTTTCTCATTTATGACATAACAATGCCATAATGTTCTTACTGTGTTCTCATCTGGGTTTCTGTTTAGTTTAAGCTTGCGTATACCAAAAAAAAAAAAAAATTATTTGTCATTACACAGACATGTTTTGTCCTTGGGTTCTCCCAACTCTCTCATGACTCTCCTGTTCTCCGATGCTTTAGCATGTGATTTGACCAGCCCACCCTGTCAAGAAAACTACATAAAGTAGTTTATTTTTCAAAACCCGTCGTGTCATTTTCAGGTTCCCCGTGGCAGTGCTGTCTGATGGGGGTTGGCACCGCGTGGCGGTCAGCATCTCCTCGGGCCGGTTGGCGTTGTACGTGGATTGCTCCATGGTTGAGAGCGTGGACTGGGCATACAAGGACGGTTTGGGAATCTCCACTGATGGCCTGGTTATGGTGGGCGGAATCATTGAGGGTTTTGAGATGCCTTTTGAGGTCAGTATGTAAAACAAAATTTTGTTTAGGTCTAAACATGCAAGGTTGTAGTACCCATCACTTACTGTGTGATGAGAAAAGTGTATCCTTCATCAACACATACTGTAAATACATCTCCAAAATGTTCCCAGTTGGCATTTAAACCCAAAGTCTCTCTGTGTATAGGAGTTACTATACCCTGAGCTGAACATCTGCATTTATACACATTCAAGATTCCAGATGGTTTTGGAAATTCTGTTGCTGACAAGCGGATAGAGATTTTTATATTTTTTATGTGCAACTATCTGTTACAAACTGCCAGCGTGGTTTCTTAAATAAATAATATCTAATGCAAAATTTAACAAGAGTATGATTTGTTGGTTTACAAAAATTTTCATGGCATAAAACAAGGCTTTTTTTTTTTTTTGTTGGTTGTTTTAGACGGGGAATTAATACAGCATGAAGTCTAAGCTGAGTCTCAGAAAATGACATCATAGACTCCAAACATCCCATTTACATACTCACACACTGAACTCAGTCATGTGGTATGGTTATGTATTTGTGTGTGTGTGTCTGTAAGCAGGCGTGCATGTATACACTGTATTGCTGTATGGGTTGTATGTATGTGTCTGTAGGTTTAATAGTTTCATTTGTCTCATTTCTTCAGGGTGATCTGATGCAAGTGGCGTTTCTGATGGGAGAACCAGATGCAGCCCGAGATCAGTGTACCTTTTTCCAATCTCAGTGTGGAGGAAACAGACACAAACCTCCTCGCTCTCCTCGCATACACACTGAAGAGGTAAGAGAGCCACACTGTACAGGGAATGTCATTCAGCCTGCCCACACTGATGTCTTCTGAGTTAAGACTAGTTTCTGCCAAGTGACTGATGAATTCACTATGACTTAAACAACAAAATATATGGGAAGTGTGTTTATACTATTGTGTGTGTTTATAATATTGTGTATTATTGTGTGCACTAATATTGTGCACTTAGTTTCCTATCTCAGTATACATCTTTCAAGAGTTCTACTGTATCTACATACATCGTCTTTTTATCAGTCATCCTTTCCATTTCCTTGTCCAGGAACTTTTGCTGTCCTCAAATGACCTGGAAGACTTATTAGAGACAGCAGAGGACAGTGACTTTTTCCGTGCTAAGCAGACTGTAAGTATCAATACTATACTGCTGTACCATAGTTACTAAGTTACTTGTCATATGAAGTAAAATTCATAGTTCACCCAAAACATGAAAATGCTGTTATTTACTCACCCTGATGCCATTCCAAACCTATATGACCTTCTGTAAAACATACAAGGAGACATATTGCAAAATGTCCATAGTCGTCTCTTTTATATCACAAAAAAAAAGATGAAGAAAAGAGGACTGTCACACTTTTAAAAATGACGAAGAAGCACCATACAATTGGTTTGCTTATTCTCTTCATCACTAAAAGCTTTTTACAACTTCAGAAAACTATATATAGAAATATTAATTTAGCAGACAAGTCTTATGGACCACTTTAAATTAAATACATTTAATTAAATTTAAGTTGCTTTTTGCTAATTTTGTGCACTATATGAAGGTGAGTAAATGATGACAAAATTTTGGGTAAAGTAACTCTTTAAATATTTATTAAATTAACATTAAATCACCTAGCAAAAGATCAAACATCCTAAAGACACTATTAAAATATTTATATTGGTATTCGAGTTTCAATTGGATGTCTTTCTTTCTTGTAACTCAAATAGTATACATGTGTATCTCAGCAAGTTTATTTTAATAGTTACCTCCAAAGGGTTGTTATTACTATCTGTCTAATGCTGAAAAGAACTACGTTTTGCTAATCATATTTTTATTGCATGTTTGATGTGGATACAACTGCTTGAAATTGTGGCCTCAAGCATTACATGCGAACTGTCCATTTGTATTTCCACACAACATATTTTTGACCTGGTTAGAAGCTGTATTTGTATTTCCACACCTTTCCTGTCAGGCTGATAGTAAATTAATGCCTAATCTGCAGTTTTTATATGTACAAAATCAAAAGAAATTCCAGATTACTTCCAAGTCTTCCAGTCTTCCAACATACTGTGAACCTGTGATCACATATCAAACCCAAATGGGCTTTCCAAATCTTATGTCTTTTCTTTAGACAAATAAAGATTGTGTGTGGTGTTGCTGAGCTATAGCAGCCCAGTCAGTTCATGTGTGTTTGGCAGCTGTGAGCTGGGCTTAGAAACTGCTGATATGAATAACAATGGACTCCATATTCCATTAGATTCAAAACCAAATGTTTCATTCGTTCAGAACGTACCATATCATGTTTAGACATCTAGTGCCTCAATCAATCACCTGGACTCCATTATATTATGTCAAAAAGGTGGTGGATTTCAAAGTCTTAAGAGTACCAGATATATATTTTTTTTAATTACCTGTTTTATTTCTCCAGTTTCAGTCTCTCTTGTGGCAGAACCTCTAGCCTCTGATCTTTTGTTGGTGTGTTTCGCTTTGATGCTCCATTTTCTGGTTTGCCAGTTTCCTGTACTCATGCTCCCAGTGGAACAGATTAAAAAGAAACTTAGGGCTTTCTTTGATTGAATGTGTAGTTTGATGTGTGTGTGTATGTATGCATATTTTTGGGTTGACCAACTGAGATTTCCAATCCTTGTCCAGTATTGCTTGTTAATTTACTGATACCTGAAATCATTATTATTATTATTATTATTATTATTAGGGATTTTTCTGCCAGTTTAATTAGGCAGGCACCATGGCTTAAGATCTATTGAGACATGGGGTTTTATGTGTTACTTTTATAGTACATGTTTGCTTGACCCACTGGCTGACGTGTGTGCAATTGTCAGATTTTATAATGGATTTCTGTTTTTGTCTGTCTCCTCAGTCTGCAGGGGCATTATATATGTTTAAGAAAGGTGTCGGTGCATTTAGAAATAGCCTCGTTCTTCCCATGGGGTTTCGTTTGGCAGAGGTGGACACAAGTCTGTAATTGATTTACTCTGAGTCTGCACTAAATAAGAGTTGAGTTGGAAGGAGAACTCCTCTAGGGAAGTACTACTCAGACGGGCTGTGAAGCATTCAACATCTCCTGACGTGCCTTTGAACTCACTCTCTCTGTGAGTGTAAAGTAAGAAATGTGAGATCTATTTGTTTATGGACAAAAGCGTGGACATGAATGAGACGTTTCGAACTTCCATTAAACCAAACACTTTGGAAATGTTGTTTATACAAGACGTTTACAAAGAACCCGAGATGCCAAATTTCTCACCTTTTGTTCTTCATTTCAGGGACAAAGGTCAAAGAGTAGGTTTGAGTGCATTTCATCCGTTTTATCATCTTGGTTATTTTCTGCACTAATGGTAGTTATTATTAATGGCTTTTGAGAAGGCAGGGATTTGAACTAAAGGCTAAGTTGTTACATCACACCCAGGCGAGCCATTCGGACACTTCTTGACCTAAAATGGTCATTGTTTTACTGATTTATTGATATTGAAATACAGTACAATGCTGTTCAAAACTTTAGAGTCAGTAATTTTTTTTTCAACAGAAATAAATCATTTTTATTGAGCAGGAATGCATTAAAAGTGACAGTTAAGAATTTGTTAGAAGATATTTCTATTTCAAATAAACAATTTTTTCTTTTAAACTTTGTTAATCAAACTAAGAAATGTTTTTGAGCATGAAATCAGCATATCTTGAAAATTCAGCTTTGCCATCACGGGAACGGCATTTTTTAAAATATATTCAAACAGAATACAGTTATTTTAAATTGTAATGATATTTCACAATATTACTGTTTTAGATCAAACAAATGCAGCCTTGGTGTGCAAAAAAGACTTGGAAAACATATTTTGAACAGCATTGTAGGTTCCTGTTTTTCTTTCCTTCCAATCCTCGTGCCTCACTTTTTGATGAGCAAGACTTTACAAAGATGTTTACACATGCATACTGACACTCAGAACAGAACCTTGTGTTAAAAAAACTACTTAAGATGATGAGCCTATGAACACATCTGTCATCTTAGTATTAATTGAAGCAAAGAGTTGTTTTCTTGCCTCATTTCTTTATGTAGCTATACCATTTCCATGTCTCAAGCTTTAAAAAAAATCCCTCTCAGCAAATGACACCAGCACTGACGCACTGAACTGAGAAGCATCTCTTTCAGATGTCAGATTCACAATGATCTCATAGTAAGATAATTGGTGTGTGCCAATGGGTTGAAAAGTAATGTACTTAAATATCCAATAGCAGAAATATATAACCCGATGTGTAATATATAACCTTGTATGATAGTTTTATCAATTGCCACATGAGACAAAGTCGGTTTAAATGAGTAGAATTCTTTAAAACCTTTTCAGCCTAGAAATGTGAATGCAGATTATATTTAAGCTCTAAAGAGTTTTTACAAGCTGAATCATAGGTTTTGGTTAAGACAGCTGCTGAGAATACCATCCATAAAACAATCAGCTTGATCTGTTCAGATTTATCTCTTTCCCGCAGCAGATGTCATTTGTTTAGGACAACCAATATAAATGTGTTTGTAATCAAGTTAATATCTATTTATACACATGCAAATATGGTGTCCCATTTGGATGTCACAATGACAGTAAACAAGAGGAACAACAGCATGTGATTATGTGACATTCAGCTTTTTGGTGTGCATGATGGTTTACTGAAAACTCCATATTTAGATGTCATTGTGCAGGCTTCTATATCACGCCAGCTCTCTTCCTTACTGCCTCTCTGTCCTCGGGCAGTCACAGACTACTGCCGGTGCCCTCTGCCCCAGCACCACTGACTGTAATTATGTGTTCTGAGACAGTTATTTAGTGCAGTCCACCCCCAAACCCACAATAAATCACATGCAGTGAATGCAAAGTGACTCTACCATGCATAAATATTACTCTTTCCCATTATGGATGGATGGACAGATCTAGGTAGATGTAGCTAGATAGAATAAGATAAATAGAAGTTGATAGATATAGGTAGACCTAGTTTGGTAGCTAGATATAGATACGATAGATAGATGAATGGATTGATGGATGGATGGATGGTCCAGTTGTCCTTATTAGCAGAGCGTTACAGTATAAACCTCATTGTTTCTATAAATTAATTCTGTTCTACCTAGGTATCCATGTAAGTACTTGTATCTAGACACTACAAGCTCACAAAGACAAGGGCACACGCTTACACCCACTTAGTTTGTGTCTCATTCTGTGAAGTAGATGAAATGTGTGTGTGTGTGTGTGTAATCTTTGTGTACAGTATGTGGGTGGATTAAGAGTTTGGGGGTGTGCTAGTATTTGACTAATCTTGACTGTGAGTTTCACTGCATTTTTGTTGCAGGTGTTGTATGTATGAGTAAATGTGAGTGTGAGGATCTGGATGTGTTTGCTAGGATGTTTTCTGTTGGATTTAATGAAATTTGGAGTACAAGGTCAGAGGAATCACATTCCAAAGGTATGGGTTCATCTGGCAACTCTTCCCAAATGTGTTTGTTTGGGAAAATTGTTCTTACAAATCATGCATCAACTTGGGTTTGGTGGTGCACACTAATCCAATAGTTTATGAAGCTCAAATTTTATTAGGTTTTTTATGGATTCTAGTATGTATATACATATCAGTGTTGAAAAACAAGTAATGTGTGTGTAGCTCAATTAGTGTTCCTGTAGCTTAATTGGTAGAGCAGTGCGTAATCAAGTGTAAGGTTGGGGGTTCGATTTTTTTATTTTTTTTTTACTATATTTGACATTTTTTGGTTGTGCAGTATTTTACATTTTGTAGTAAATTTTTTGCACCACTTCTCTCATTTTTCCCTCAGTTTTATTTTTGTGATGCTTATTTTAGTATACTGTATGATAACCATTGTTCTTTATAGGATTTTTTTTATTTTCATATTATTGTAACGCACAGAGCTAAATTGAATTCCCAGTCTGACATTGTATTTAAAAACCCTCAGTGACAGAAAAACAACAACTTTTGCAACAGTTTTATGACAAGACCAAAATAACATAATGCATGAGACGGAAAATTAATTCAGTTATTTCGACAGATGTGATTGGTGTTTTCTTACTTAATTTAGTTTTTTGCACCTAGCCGTCTTTTTTTTAAATGTGTTTAGTTTAAATCTGTTGATCTAGGACATCGCACTATGAAAAACATTTTATGGGAAGCTGTATTTAAATCAGTTTAAGTGCAAGATATGGCTTGTTTGTTGTTGCCCATATAAATACCTGTGTCTCTGTGATAGATTTACAGATAGTCGCTGTCTTCAAGTCAAATCAGCTTTTTCATATAGACTTCAAAATGTGTGTGCACTCGAACACTATTTTTTTTTTTTTGACTTTCCACTTGCATACAGTATTACAGATCCAGACAGTAGATGCAATTTTGTACCTTTCAGAAATGAGCTATTATAAGAAGGTTTTTTTTGTTGTTGCCCTGCAGCAGTAACGTTACAGATATTTTCATGTTGGTCCTTGTAACAAGAAGCCTCCTGGTGGCCAAATGGTGTTAAAACTAGAGCCTGGGTGGAAGATGCTCTTTGCTGTGTGACTGTCTGTGTGTTCAGACCCACTTTAGCAGGCTATTAGATGGATCTCAGACCAACAGCAGGAAGATAAGCTGGACGACAGCCCTTCATAGCCAGGTGGATATCAAGTACCACTTTATCAGGCCATGGCTACAGAAAAAGCCATTGTTAGTGATAGTATTAGGGCAAGGGGGTCTGATTTTACCCAGGTTTTGTGTGTGTGTGTTTGTGTGTGTGTGTGTGTGTGTGTGCGTGTGTGTGTGTGCGTGTGACATTGCATCTTATTTGCATGTGTGTTTTGTGTCACTGTCACTGTTTTGACTCACACTTTCACACTCATGTTGTAACTCTTCATCTGATCTTTAAATGAGGTCAGATTACAGTAGATCATTGCTGATTCCTACAAGATGCTTAATAGATTCAATTATTGTTGTTTAGCCACCTGAAATAATTGCACTCTTGTATTTACCTTAACATCTGTTAGCATATGTAAAAATGGAGATTACAGCTTTAATCATATCGCATAAACATTCTCACAATTAATTAGACGTTATAATGAAGTGATCTTCGTTAAACATATTAAAGTAAACATAAAGCTCCCAGATGTAAAAGAAAAATAACAAACAGAATTGAATAATAGCTTACACTCAATTCTTGGTACACATGAAGTAATTTTTTTTTTTGTTAATAGGGTCTCCATAGACGAGGGATTATACGTGGAGATGGTACTCTTCCTACTGGATCCAAACGTCCTGGCCTTGTGGAGCGAGGTGATGTGTTTGAGGTGGATGAGGATACAGACCTGGTAGACCAAAACATCTTATCTAAAAATGGTGAAAGACCTTCCAAAACATTCCCAACTGACTCAACAGGCAGTCGGGATGGGAAACCAGAATCTAAACGTCTAGATGAAAACTTCACCACTGACAAGCACAAAACAGGCAAACCTTCACCAAAGAAACTAGTGGATACCATAATTATCAACCTGGATGTTCAGATACCCGAGAAACCTACCGGAAGTATTGAACCTAGTTGTGAAATTCACCTGAAAACCAGCTCCAGTCCTGAGGATCAAGAATCCTACTTGTTAAAAGAGGATTTGGGGGTCACCACTCAGGCTCCTGTGAGAACAACTACTTGGGAGGGCATCTCAAAAGGAAGTGGAAGAAAAACATTCAAAACTCCAGATATCCCTGTAGGACCTGGCTGGGGATCTGAGGAGCACCCAGGTACCGTTATATTTACAGAAAGGCATGGAGATCTTGTGCGGAATATGATGGGAATATGTATCGCATTCAAAGAGTGAGCCTGTGAGTATAATTTAAGTATATATCAGAATCAGAATGAGCTTTATTGCCAGGTATGCCAGGTATGTTTACACATACGAGGAATTTGTTTTCGTAACAGAAGCTCCGCAGTACAACAGGTGAAGGTGAAGTGACATTCAGCCAAGTATGGTGACCCATACTCAGAATTTGTGCTCTGCATTTAACCCATCCGAAATGCACACACACAGAGCAGTGAACACACACACACACACACATTGGGAGCAGTGGGCAGCCATTTATGCTGCGGCGCCCGGGGAGCAGTTGGGGGTTCGATGCCTTGCTCAAGGGCACCTAAGTCGTGGTATTGAAGGTGGAGAGAGAACTGTACATGCACTCCCCCCACCCACAATTCCGTCCGGCCCGAGACTAGAACCCACAACCCTTCGATTGGGAGTCCAACCCTTTAACCATTAGGCCACGACTTCCCCAGAATGGCAGAGACAGAACATAAAACACATAATAAAAGAATAAAAAATACAAATAAGTAGATAGTGAATGACAATATACAAATGACAATTGTAGGCAGGTATATTACAAAATGCAGTTATGTATGTACATGTAATTTATGTGCAAAATTTAAGTGTATACTAAGTATGTGTGTTAGATAAATAAAGTGTATGTGTATATAAATATAAGGTGTAGTGTGTTCGCCGTTATTATCAGCTGTTCATAAGATGGATTGCCTGAGGGAAGAAACTGGTCCTGTGTCTGGTCGTTCTAGTGCTCAGTGCTCTGTAGCGTCGACCAGATGGCAACAGTTCAAAGAGTGTGCTGGATGTGAGGGGTCCAAAGTGATTTTGACAGCCCTTTTTCTCACTCTGGATAATATCAGTGTTGTTATTGTTAATTATTTGCTAAAACTAAATCTGATTTAAAAACTCATGCAAAAAAAAAACTGAAATGAAATGCAAATATTAGATAAACTTGAAAATGAAAATTCTATATATATATTCTTTATATATATATATATAAATTGCAGAAAGTTCTGGTCTCATGTCACATTCTGTTAACAAAAAATTATTATTTGAAACCAGTCTCCATCAGAAAAAAATGGACACAATGGCTGAAATGAATTGCTGTAGTGGATACATCACATATAGACTAACATAAGTAAAACAAGACGTGTGGATTTTTACACAATAAATGAAATAGGAAACGTCTGCCACAATCTGCAAAATCAGTCTGATGCAGAAAGCACAAGAGGAAAAAAATGAAAGAAGCGATTTTCAGTCTTTTAATGTTGTATATGTATATTTCAGCTGTTTAAGCTGCACAACATACTGCATATATCTCACTTCCCGCCTTGGAATGATTCATGTGGCTCTCAATAATTGACTGTAGGAGGAGCGACTCATCTGCCTCACCCAATCAAAATGCATCATGAAGGGTTAGCTGAAAACATTAAGGAGATACTGCTCTTCCTGACTCTGTTACCCTGCATTTCTGTCTGGGTGGGGGTCAAGCATTTCGTCATATGTTGAATAAGGAACTGACTTTATCATTCCAAGGAGTTAAAGCCTGTTCTGTTTAAAAGCTAAGCATTTATATGTTTTTATATAACTCGTAAGTCTAAAACTGTAACTGTGGTGCAGTGTTGTTATTGTTACCTAAAACAGAAATGATTAAAAATGGTTTCTGTTAACTGAAATAAAGCTGAAAAAAATATAAATGTGAGACCAAAAACTTAAGCTAAAAAAATTAGAAATGGTAACTAATTAAGCTTTAATAAGCTCAGATAAGACTGCGATAAATTACTAAAAGCTAAACATAAAAAAGCACAACCAAACTACTAAAACTTAGACTCAATAAAAACTTGAAATATAATTTTATTTATTTATTTATTTTATTATGAATACTACATTAGTATATAAATTGTGTTCTAATATTTAATTTTTTTAAAGCTTAATCAATTGTTCAGCTCAGATGACAAAAAGCTTGTCACAAACTGTTCAAAATGAAAGTTATGTTTAATTTGGTCACGCTCTGTGGCTTTGTATGTTTAAGGTTTTTATTGTGCCTTTTACTTTTACTTACTCCTTCTAGGGATGTCCTGGGAGTGATGGCTATCCAGGAGCCAAGGGTCATAAGGTATGATAATCAGAATGTTTTTTAGTGAGAAATGGACAAGAGCATTCAGTGTGAATCTCTCAGTGTCTGCACTGTCATGGTGAACGAAGGCAAGCCGAAGTTCATGTAAAGTTCACGTGCCTGTGGTCATGACCGGCTGACCCTTGGGTCCTTCTATGACCTTTGTCACTTCAGTTAAGACTGCTCTTATGTGTTCAATCTCCAAACAGAAGTCCAAATGCCAACAGTGTGTGTGTGTGTGTGTGTGTGTGTGTGATGCAGTCTTCCTTATTGTTGTGATTTTGTTTAGGGCTCCATTGGGCTTAAGGGCCGTCCAGGTCACCGTGGAGTCCCAGGACCTCCTGGGCCACCTGGGCTGCCCACATTCTACCTGTGGGGAAACACACCTGAGGAATGGGCTGCATTTCAGGTAAGATTTCTCTTTTTTTCAGTTTCTCCATTCTCCATGCTCCATCCCTGTCTGTGGTCTCCCTGTCTACAAAAATGAAACTTTATCCCTCATCCCTTTAAAGTGACTGTCAGTGCACAGCTGTATCTTGTATAATGGCTCAGATGAGCCGAGATTGAATAATGATACCCTCAGAGAAAGAGAGGAAGGAATTCTCTCTTGTCTACAGTCTTTGAACCATCCCTCACTGTACATCCAGCAGAGGGCAACGACTTTTCTACTCTTAGTGCTGCATGATGTCATAAGTTGTTCATGTAACTGAAGGGGCGATATTCCCTTTACTCAAACCCAGAACAAGGTCACCTCAGCCCGTCAGTCTCACCATCCATGTCAGTTTCCAGCTTGGTATGAACGCATCTGCTCTGATAAACGAAACCTCGCCAGCATGGTTGAATTAAAAGCAGCCTGTGACCTTGTAACTCACTTTGGGATATGTGTCCAGTGTGCAGCATGCTGTCTTTGTGAATGCCTTAGGTAGTTTACACGGCAGCTTTTAAGTCTAGAGTCTGGTTGGATGAGCATGGATCATTAAGCCTTTAATAAGACCAGAATAGCACAGTTATGGCATTTGCCTTTATTAAAATGACTCCTCAGAGTAACAGAAAGCAAAGCTTCAATAAGAGACCAGAAATGACAGAAACACACATTTTGATTAGAGACTAATTGGTGGTTAGTCTGAATGACTAATCTATGAATCGGCACAAGGAAGCTCTGTATATAATTAGGTTGGTTTTGAGTTCTCCTGACCCCAATCAGTAGGGCTGCACAATATATTGAAACAAAGTCATTATAAAGACATGATAGGCCATAATGCAATAGTCAAATTAAATAAGTAAATATAAATGAAAAAATAATTCATGTGAGCTATGAAAATAAAAGCTTGATGGTTTAAATTTTGAAAATGTAAGATGTAGTTAGTGTAGTAAAATAAAAGTATATAAAAAATAATAATCATATTGAATGGGTAAAAAACAGTGGGAATGTGGCCTATAAAAACTTGAGTGGAAAAATTCTTCTTAATATGTTTTTAAAACTCTGTTCAGATTATGGTTGGTAAAATGGGTTTGAGTTGGTTCTTGCCCAAGTATGAACAATCAGCATTTCACTTTCCCCCAAATTGTTTAACCCTATGGAAATGTGTTGCATTCCAAAAAAAAGTCTTCAAAGTTAGGCAATTTTTCAGCTTTTTAAAATCATTTTATTTTCCATGCAACTCCACTCCCTTCTAGAATGCTTGATTCTTTCCAAATATAGCTATTCAGGTAACCTGGAGAAATTTCCTGTAATTTTTCACATCACAGTATATATTGCAGAAAAACTAAATATCAGAATGCCATTTTTTCCAACATTGTGCAGCTCTACCAATCAAGATTCAAGATGCATTTCAAACGTTTGTAGCTTCTGACAGTCTTCTAAAATACAGCATTTATGGCATATAAGAGACTAAAAAAAATCTGTCTACATGCATATGGCTGTATCTGTGAAAGTCATGACTTTTCAAAAGAGTTGTTATCTGATTGTGTGACAACAAGTGATCCCTTCCTTATGACAAATAGAGCAGTTTTATACTAATAAACTTTTAACAGTGCGGAAGTTTAACTTAATACAGTATCAGATAAAGCTTTAATATCGGCTGTAATTTTAATAATGTGATAAACATGGATAGTCATGATGCTCAGTTAATTATATCTTTCTCTCACTCTCTCCTCCAGCAAACTCCGTTCATCCAGCTTCTCCGTGCAGGTTGGCCTGTAAGTATGCAACACATATTTGTGAAATTTGTTATGTTTCTGAACACGTAATATCCCTGACTTTGTTCTGTTTTCCGTGAGCTTGTAGAGAGCGCAAGGGTCACCTGGTCCAGAAGGAGAGATGGGGAAACCTGGGCCGCAAGTGAGGTTTAATACAATTTTGATGAGGCTCAGCAACACCTGTGTTATGTAGTATGTAGTACTTCCTGAGCAAAGATGACAACACCTGCTCTGCTAAATCATGATCTCTCTCTCTCTCTTTCTCTCTTAACTTCCTCTACAAGGGGCCACCTGGGGAGCCAGGGGAACAAGGACGTCCAGGACGTTTGGGAGACATGGTAATATATCAAATGGTGCAATGCTGTCATTTTTAGTGATGCTTATGAAGGCAAGCTTAATTATTATTAGTGATACTTGCTAAGGCATCACTATTGCTCTTGTAGTACTATTAACCTACTAACTGCGCACCAAAATGTTGTGTTGTGTCTTTAATGATAATGTTATCATATTCGTAATAACCGCTGTAAATAATGTAATACATAAATAGACCAATATTTGCTTTTTTTATCAGAGCAAGACATCATATCACCTCAAATTAGTGGCAGTTAATTTGTTGGGGTTTAATGTGTGTGAAAGGGAGACAGTTATCACTGCTGAGATTTAATCGCAAGATTATTGCGGTTTGTAAGATTTAATGTGAATAGTATATCACATCTATGCCTCTCAAAAGCATTTCGTCAATCACTGCTGAAATGAGCTTCTGATAGCATTTAATGTACCACTATGTGAAGGAGCAGGAAAATAGATAGATGTATGGATGGATGGATGGATGGATGGATAGATTGATTAATATTAACTCATTTTAATAAAAACTCAATCCTTGGATTCTTTGGCTGCATTTACGTAGCAACACCTGATGCACAGATTAGATATTTTAACAAATATGATGAACAAACTTTTTTTTTTTTTTCATTTATTTATCAATTTTTTTCTGTGTGCTATTCTTGCAGGGTGACCGTGGCCCAAAAGGTGTGATAGGCAGAGCAGGGGTCTTTGGAAAGGATGGAGAAAACGGGTTAGGTGGACCTCAGGGGCCTCTGGGGATTCCAGGACCAAAGGTTAAGTGGTATTATTATAAATGTTACAGTGACATTGGACGTTTTGAAGGTAGATAAGCAATTCATTTTAGCGTCCTGGCCTGAAAGTGTTTTATTGTGTCATGTTTTCTGTTTCTGTTGGTATTTTAACAGTACATTTTGAAAAACAGGGTCCTCTCGGCTATAAAGGAGAATCAGGCTCACATGGAGAGAAAGGAGAGGAGGTAAGATAGATATGGTGAAGACGGTAACTAAAATAATATAGATCAAATACCATGATGAGGCATGAATTATTATAATTTTTTGTTATTTATTTTATTTTTGCTTAAGGAGTTACACTGTTCTTGTTGCAGGGTATTGCTGGATCAGAGGGTCCATGTGGAGATATGGGAAAAGGCGGAGAGAAAGTAAGTTAAATGATTAAATCAATAGTCAATAAATACGGGCAACTCAGGTTTACAGTATAGGGGGCATTCTTTGAGATACATATAGCCATCTAGTGGTCAGGCAAAGAACTACATTAAATAGGCACTTATTTATATTTTTTTAATGCATTTTTTATAATCTACAGTTGCATGATACTGGGAAAACTGCATAATAATTCTAAGTGTTTATGAAAATATGTAACCTGTAGTTCACATGTACAGGGTTCCAAAGGAGCACCTGGCTCTCCTGGTCCTGTCGGCCCTCCTGTAAGTTACAGCAACATTAATGAACAGAATAAACACAATACAAATTATTTATGCTTTAATTACATCTGGTGCTTTGTTTAAATTTACAGTTTTATTATCCCTAATAACAATATTAACCCTTTTCAGCATGTTGCCTGATTCTATTTGAATTCTTCTACAGGGTCCACAAGGAATGAGAGGGATGGAGGGCCCTGAAGGTCATCCAGGGCCAGATGTAAGTGAAAACAAAATTACTATAAAGTATTAAACGCTCAACATTTATTTATCAAATAAACAAGTGTACACTTATTTGATTTGCGCATTAAAGACGTGTCTAAAGTATTGACTTTATATATATATATATATATATATATATATATATATATATTATATTTATTACATACATAACAAAAAAGTGTGAAACAACCGAAAATATATCATATTGTAGGTTCCCATTAGCCACCCTGACTGGTTCTTGGTCCCCTCTGTGCCACCACATAAAAAAAAAAAAAAAATCCTAGAATCGCCCCTGCATCAAAGTCGATGTGAACTTTACCTACTTTACTTTGTGATGTATTTCCAATTGAAATTGAATACTGAATAGTGGGGGGGGGGGGGTATTTTAGCACACCTCCATCTCTTGCTCACAGCAAACTAATGGTTGGAGGGGGTCCACTCATGTCATCAGAGAAGAAATGCCATTCCAGAGTGGAAGCTTAATGTTCAGATTTTGATTAAAAATGATCAAGACAAACCATTTTTTTTGGTGGATTAACTTGCACTGATTAATGGTTCACCTCAAGACCAACAGTGTGTGCTAACAAAATAAATAGTGAATAATTTGATTTGAAGCGGACTTTAAAGGCATCAGTTGATATTTATCTGTTAATGGTAATGTTTACAGGGGGATGATGGGATGGAGGGACTACCAGGTCTTCCAGGTCCACCAGTAAGTAACGCAGAACAGCAGCAATTTCAACAAAGTTGAAATTATTTGTGCTGCTTAATATTTTTATTGAAAATGTGTTACATATTTTTGTAAGGATTGAACAATAAATGCATCTTTCAAACCCCCAAATTTCTGAATGGTAGTGTATGATTTGTGCATTAAATTATAACTCATCTTATTTAAATATTTGCAGGGAGCTCCTGGCTGGACAGGTGTGGTTGGTGCCCAGGGGCCTAATGGCTCTCGTGTAAGTGATCCTCATATTTGTTCCACTCTGTTTGTAGGATGTTGTTACATATCAATAATTTCTGTTTTATTCTCTAGGGAGATCCTGGACCTCCAGGACCTGTTGGTTTTCTGGGGCCACAGGTATGGTATTTATTATTTGGGACATCATGAAGTTGACCCCTACATAACCTATATGTCATCATTAGGGTCCCCAGGGATTAGAGGGACAGATCGGGCCTCCAGGACCACGGAGCCTACAGGTGAATATTTGTCCCACCATAATGAATCTAACTGCTTGAATAAAGAGATGGTAGTCAGGGATTGGATCATTTGAGGTTATATCTGCATACTAATATATGTATGCTAACTAGACCATGACAGACTCAAATAATTTACTTCATGATCATGATCCATATTATTATATTCGTATGTTTTTCCACTAGGGACTGTCAGGCCGGGAAGGTTTACCTGGTCCCAAAGGAGAACCTGTAAGCACTCTTTTCTTACAGAGTGAAGAATCTATCTTTAAATTGCTTTGATCTTCTTATTCATTAAATATTAAGACTTCATGCTGTTCAGTATCACAAGATATTGAATATGAACGCATAGTGTTCAAAAGCTTGTGGTCATTAAGATTTTTTTAAATGTTTTTGAAGTAAGTCTCTTATGCCCAAATGATGCCTCTTATTATTACAATTACTACTTTTTTGCTATTTAATACAAAGTTGAATTTGTAAGTATCCATTACTCCAGTATTCAATTCATATACAAAATGGTTTCCAAAAATGTGTGTGTGTGTATATATATTTTTAGAAACCATTATGCATTATTCATATCCAGATTATTTAATGTATAATGGTTTATTAAAGCATTTATTTACAGAAAAAACTTACATAAGATTATGTAACATTACAAATGTTTATACTCTCTTGATCAATTTAATGCATCCTTGCTGAATAAAATTATTAATAAAAAAAAAAAAAATTACTGATCCCAAACTTTTGAATGATTTTGTACCTTCATATCCCTGTTCATTTACAGGGACCTGCAGGGCCAGTGGGCCTCCGAGGGGAGCCAGGATTTGAAGGATTAATGGTAAAAGCCAAATTCAGTCTAAAACTTTTTTTTTCCTAATGAGAACATTCAACTTTAGTTCATACCACATAGCAAAAAAAAACTAACCCCAATGTTGTTGTTTTTCCCCCTTTTTTTATTTTTAATTTTTTGGTAAACTTCAAATTTAACCAGTGTTATTTCCTATTTCTCACATGTACTGGTTAATTAGTTAGTTTTTTCTTCATTTTTCTTTAGGGTGTATTAGGAACACAAGGTCCAAAAGGTTTTACTGGTATCAAAGTAAGCTCATGCCATTTCTGTTTTTACCTGTCTTGAATACAGAGTTTAATTTAGGATCTAATGGCTTTACTGACTTTTAAGGGTAACAGAGGACCTGATGGAGACCAGGGAGACAATGGACCTAAAGGAAACAAAGTAAACATACAACTATGAATTAGTTTAGAGTATATACTGTATATTATCTACATTTTAGCACAAGTTGATGTAATGGGTTGCTATCCTCATGATAACAGATGTCACTTGTGAATTGTATTTTCCTCCCAGGGTGTTAGAGGAGCCCAAGGGGTACAGGGCATTCAAGGTGAGCAGGGACCAACAGGCTTTCCTGGTTTCCCAGGCATAAGAGGCCTGCCAGGACCTCAAGGGATCCAGGTATGAGTTACATTAATATTGCTTCACTAATAAACTAAAATAGACTTGCTTTGCTAATGTACTAAAATAGACTTACTAAATATCCTCACACAGGGAGAGGATGGAGAAGCTGGTCCATATGGCAAAGTGGGAAAGGAGGGGCCAAAGGTCAGGGTTGACCTGTATTACATGCATTAAGATTTGTAGTGTCTCAAATTGAGTGTAATATTCTCCAATGTGAAATGTCAATCTTGATTTTACTGAAGGGGAGCAAAGGTCCCGAAGGCCTCTCTGGAAAGCCTGGTCCTAGAGGCCTAAAGGTAATACACTTCATGGTACATTGTCATATAATATGGTTCTAAGCTTTAAGATATTATAAACAGATATTTTCAACTAGCTGTGCTGTGTGATATTGATTTTAATAAGGTCTCGAAAACTAATTTTCAGGGTCGAACAGGGCAGAGGGGTCACACTGGCATGCCTGGACTTACTGTAAGTGTTCATACACAAAAATGGGGCTAATGTCAATCTTTTTGTAGAATATTGATGATGTCAGTAGGGATGGTGTTTATTGCAGGGTTTACCTGGCCCATCTGGATCTGTTGGAGCTGAAGGAATGCCTGGTACACAGGTTCCCATTCTATATTCTAATACCATGAACCATGTAAAAAAAAAAAAAAAAAATATATATATATATATATATATATATATATAAAAAAAATTTCAAAAAGAAATCTTTGATGGATTTCTACATCAATTAAATATATATATATATTTCCAATAATAAGATAAAAGGATATAAGGCAAAAACATTAATAAACATTCTAATTCTAGATTTTAACCTGTTAACTGTCACTCACGTTTTTGAAGATAGACTTGAATGTGCATGATACAAACCTAATGTCTGATTTTAAAATGGGTTTTTAAGGATGAATTTTGAGATTTTATGTTTTCAAGTGATATATAACTTCTGATGATTTCTAAAATGTGATATGGAAAAAGGCAACGAGGAAGTCTTTTTTTTAAACAAAGGTCAAAGCTCCTTTTGTAATGTAGATTTCTGAGGGTGCACTCTTGTCATAAATTGATCTATTACTTTTCCTACATAATTTTTAACAAAAAAAATTGGTATAATATATATTTGGGAGTCTTAGTCCTTTCCAACGATATATAGTTTGTCAAGATTAGATTAAATTTGATTGTAATATAGTATAGTCAACGTAGGCGTCCGTATACGGGACGGGGTGACATTTAACAGGTTAAAGAAAGTTTAAATTGATTCTCATGGCTCTTTCTTGTGCTACAGGGACTGCAAGGCCTTGTGGGTAATGCAGGAAGTAAAGGACTAATGGTGGGTTCAGCTCTCTTAATAGATTAGCCCACCTTCCAATTGTTTAAAAATCTATCTTGTTTTTATTAAGTCATTAATGTAGTATTTAGCTACTAGGCTGAAACTAGGCTAGGCTGTTTTATTTAGCCGTCACTGCTAAGCTTTCATATCAAGCACCTCTAACAGACTTTATTTACTATTAATGTGCCATTTTTTGCTGTAAAAGGAGCTTTATAATACAGATTGTTGTCATGAAACCAGCAGACTGAGCTCCCGGGGCAGAGCCAATAAAAAACGATGTTCACATTTTATAGCGGATGGGCTATGCTTTTTATGAATAATAAAGAGGTTATACCAACAAAGACAGCCTTTCCAGGAATTTAGTGGGCACCAGTGTTTTTGCGCAGTTTGTCAAAGTTTTATTTGCACCCTACCAGCCATAAATGACTCTAGTGAAATACAGTAGGCGAGAAGAGTAATGGTCAGTAGTGGCAGCAAAAAAACACTGGTTCACACATGAACACACAGGCTTTTAAACTCTTGGTTGGTTTCTCAAACCTTAGGGACTGCAAGGTATTCCTGGAGAACGTGGTCAGGATGGACCCCAAGGATCTATAGTGAGTTTTCTTCTCTATTCATGTGTTCAACACACATCTTTAAAATCCCTTAAAAGTTTATTATTCAGCTGTGCCTGAAGCTGAATATCTTATTCATAAGTGCAAGAATGTTGACTATTTAAACCATTTCAGTATATTTAAAACATTTCAGCTGCTTGCAGGGTAGACACCCTCCTGACCCCCATACTGAAATTACTTATTGGACTAGCCAATTGTATTACCTACAGTACCTACATTTTTAGAAAACAAAAATAAATTGAATCCATATAACTGTACATATTACTTTTCAACAAACTGAATTTGTTACACTGTGCATCCAAATCAGGGCACATGCTGTTAAATATTCAAAATGTATTCTTGGCACATCAGCTTTTCAATATCTGACTGAAGCATGATTGTTCTTGAGTTGAGGGTATTAAAGTTGTGTGTACGTGTTCTATTTTTTTTTTTTTTTGTAGCATTGCATTTCTGTGTACATAATGCAGATGATAACACTCACATATATTCTACTATATTTCTCTTATACAACAGTCGAGCTCATGCAAATTGAGATGAACGCTTATTTAGGTATTTCAATCAGTCATTGTTCCGTTTAACTTGTCTTGTAAGTATTCTTTGAAGTCTGTCTTACTTTCTTGATTCCTGTAAAGCAACTACTGTTGTGTCCGAGCCGATTAACTCAACTCTTGACCCCGTGCTATGGTATGCAGTCATACAAGGTTCAACAAAGGGCTATCAAGTGGTTTCCAATGAAATCTTATGACATGGTAGTATTAATTTTAAAGTATATCAAAATGTATATCAAAATTAGTTTTTGTGCTTTTGCAAAGTGTTAGTAAATCAGCATTAAACTAGTACTTTTATTCACTAAGGACTGTAATGAATTACATTTAGAAAAAAAAATCCATTAAATTATTATATTTGAACTTTATCAAAGAATCCTGAAGAAAATTTTGTTTCCACAAAATTATTAAGCAGTAAATTGAGTAATGACTGCTGAAAATTCAGCTTTGTCATCAAATTAATAAATACATTTAAAAAACTATTAAAATAAAAAACGTTTATCAAATAAACTCAGACTTTACCTAATAATAATTATTAAGTACCTAATAATAGCATTTAGTTATTTGCAGGTGATTGATTTTGCCTAATCAATGAACTTTCTTATGATTAAAGAGGTTATGGAGAAATGTTATAAGATTAATACCACTTCAGAAACTTAACCATAAAAAGCAATGCATAGTGATCTGTTTGTGAATTGATAAATCTCTACTGATGATTTTGTTTCGACTGACAGGGTCCACCTGGACAGGAGGGGCCTGTGGGCCATCCAGGACCATCAGGAGAGAGGGTATGTTTGTGATTTTTTTTTTTTTTTTTTTTTTTTTTTGTATACTCTCAAATTCAGTTGTTCATAGAATCATTAAATCAAGCTGTTGATTTTCAGGATGTTTTGGCATGTATGCTTATTTCTCTCAGGGTTTCCCTGGAAAGACAGGAGCTGTGGGACCGCAGGGCCCTGTTGGTATGTATGTAAGTGACCCCTTTATAGAGCTTTTACAGAGAGAGAGGAAGCAGGATGGGAATAATAATGTTTAAGGTTGATGTTTTTTTTGACATAGCCAGCTAACTCTGTTGTATTCTCTTAAGGGTTTTCCAGGAAACTTGGGTATGAGAGGAAGACTCGGCCACACTGGAAACAGAGTAAAGACAAATTACACTTTACCCATCTTACATTAACAGTTATAATGTCATTATTTGATGTTGTTGCACATTGAAGTTATAATGCTGAAGCTCACCGACAGATAAAACCTCCATTCTTATTGTTTTTGTGCTGTCTCACAGTCTGCATAGGCCACTGACTTTTAAGTCAACATCCTAACCAAAATGAAACCTCATACTGTAAATAACTGCATTCAGGGATTCCCTATTCCATTACAAGGCTGGAACAACCTTCCTATTAGGATGATGCCTAAAAATCTAGACAGCTCACTTGGGTTTAGAGCAGAGCCACACTGTTTTTAGCCTTTATAATAGTAGCTTTAGGTAAAGGAGGACATTTGTTTTCTTATAGGGAGAGCCAGGTCTAAGAGGGCCTCCTGGACCAACTGGGAAGTCTGGAACACCTGTAAGTGTGTGTGAGGAAATCAAGTACAAACACTGGTATCTATATCAAGCCAATCATTTTTATTTCACATTTTGTGAATCTTTATTCAATTCTATGGATCAATATAGTTTGGTTTCCACTGCTATGACACTGTCATTTACATGTTGTGATGATGACTAATATTCCCAAACTTTGTGTGTGTTATTTAGGGTCCCCCTGGTCCAGTAGGAGAAAAGGGCCCACCAGGACCCCAGGTGCAGTATATACAATTTCTCAAGAAAATAGAAGATCTTGAACTTACTAGTACAGTGGAGTTTATTCCTCATAAAGCAGTGCTAAAATATAAAGTGCTTGAATTATTTCCTTCAACTGTAAACCATGGGTTACATCTCAGCAGGGCCGGCAAGGAGATCCTGGGCATCAGGGAACAGATGGGCCATGTGTGAGCACACAATCAGCTCTTTCATTTACATTATATCTCTATTTGGCTGATCATTTCTAAATACTTATTTATTCTAAATAATTGTCTACTATAGGGTCCTCCAGGACTTCAGGGGATCAGTGGGGTCATTGGAAAACCAGGACCCCGTGGAAGTATTGGACCCCCAGGGGACCCTGGGCCAAACGGGCCCCCGGGGATTTCAGTAAGTGATTCTCCCTACTATACTTGATGAAAAGCTTCGTTACATGAAAGATACATTGAAGAACATCAAGTTAAAAGTGCTGCAAATCTGTCTTCAGGGTCCGCAGGGGGCAAATGGACTGCCAGGTATAGATGGGGAGAAAGGAGAAAAGGTGATTTGAAGTGATTTATGAGATTTGGGGAATCACAAATTGTGCTTCTTTGTGAAATCACTGAAAGTTTCTATAATTGCACAGGGAATGATGGGCACTTCTGGTGATGCCGGGCCTTTCGGACTGGGAGGGCCACAGGTTAGATCGGCATGGAGCTGCAAAACTTTTTGGTCTTGGTTCAGTACAAAACAACAAACTTTAGAAATTTTACCATGGTTATGTAATATTTTAATGAACCAGAATACAATTACTGTTACATACAACATTGTTTTTAGAAATTTAAGAGATGTGATGAAAGCTCTCCGACCTCTGCAGGGTCCACCCGGTCCGTCAGGTTTGGAAGGGCCTCCTGGAAGGAAAGGTGATAAGGTATGGTGAAATAATTATAAAATGATATTTGCTTGACACAGTTACATTTCTACAGGATTTTTTTTACCTTTTTAATTTTTTTAATTTTTATTAATACAATGTCATGTTTGTACCTGCAGGGGGACAGAGGTCCCTTTGGAAAACCTGGTTTTCAAAGACCAAAAGGAGACATTGGCCCTCCAGGTGCTAAAGGTCTAATGGGTCGACCAGGCCCAGCAGGCAGTGAGGTGTGGAGATCAATTTCTTATTGTCAGCATAACTGCGATTTAACAATTTCACCCTAAAGTCATCTGTTTCAAATGCAATCAGTCTCATTGTCACTGTAAGAGCAATATTGGTGTATTTGTTCTAATGAAGGGCGATGCTGGTCCAGTTGGAGTTGCTGGTGACCCCGGCCCTAAAGGAGAGAAGGTCATTTATAATTTACAGCTTGTCATTTCATAAGGGAAAATGCTGTTGTACTCTATATACATATATATCATTTTTATTATTTTTTTTCAGGGTGATATAGGCCTGCGAGGATTTACTGGTTTAGAGGGACCATGGGGAGAAGTGGGGGAGCAGGGAGAGAGGGGGCTCAAGGGAGACAAGGGGCAAATCGGACTACACGTAAGTGCAAATTAGCATTTCACGTTATGTATTTGTTTGTAAAATTGTATGTAGCCTGATTTTTTTTTTACAAATCATTTGATATACACTACAGTTCAAAGGTTTGGATTCAGAAACGGTGCGTTAAGTTTATCAAAAGTGATAAAGTAGTACAAATGTTTTATAATGCTACAAACGTTTTTATTTAAAAGAAATGTACAGTAATGTATTCGTTAATGAATCCTGAAAATGAATCACGGTTTCCACAAAAATATTAATCAGTACAACTGTTTGAAACATATAACCGTTTTGGTGTATATTAGATAATGTAAATCAGCCTTGGTGAGCATAAGAGAGCATAAAAGAAAAATCGTACCTACCCCGAAGATTTCATTGCTAATGGAGGTATTTTTCCTAATTTAAACACTAAAATACATAGTGTCTTGTCAGCACTTGTTTGTGTCAGCTTTGTTGCATCTGTTTGTGATGGTGTGTGAATGTTGGCTGTTTTTATGTTAGGGTGAGTCGGGCCTCATGGGTGGAGTTGGACATCGTGGCCTAAAAGGTGTAGAGGTGAGTGTTGACCTGAGAATGGATGACCCCTGTATTCATGCGTGATATGGCCGCATAGTTGACGTCACTAATAAACCGTTCCTTTTTTTATGTTTCAGGGTGGACCAGGCCAACCAGGATTGGTGGGGCCAGATGGACCTCCAGGAAGCAAGGTAACAAGTTTGATTGTACACTTTTTTTGGATTATTTATTTTTATGGTCTAAAATTAAGCTTCTCTTTTAGGGGAAGGTCGGGCCGAGCGGTTTACTTGGTGAGGCAGGAGAAGCTGGGCCTGAGGTTCTGATCCACTTGAAAACATATTACTGTATTTGATGTGCATAACATGTAACATCTTTTTTATATAGGATTGGAATTCTTTGGAAGTGAAAAAAATTGCTGAATTGTTGTGCTCTTCTTGTTTTCATTATTCATATCTGTGCTTCAGGGAATTGCAGGTCCCAAAGGTGTGCGAGGTGGTGCAGGAAAAGCCGGGACACAGGTAGATAAGATAATTTCTTTGCATTCATATTCCTCCCCCAGATAATCAGTTCTTGATAGTTTATTCTTATGGGATCTCTTGGGGAAACCGGGAAACACCAAGAGTAGCGAGCAGCTCATTAATTTTCATATCTTTGCCTACAGGGAGGTGTTGGCTCAGTAGGTCCCCAAGGTCTTTTGGGTCCTAAAGGTCACCCAGGGCCTGAAGGGGAGAAAGGAGACTCAGGAGATAAAGGAGAACCTGGGGTCAAAGTGAGTTTGTAATGAACTCTAAGATGGAAACTCTTGATTGCTTTCCTTATATAGCCTTTAGATCCATTACATGTTAATTTATTTCCTATAGGGTCCAGACGGCCTTCAAGGCATTCAAGGACCACCGGGACTGCCTGGTTTGGAGGTACAGACCATTGAAACCCAGAATATTGCATTTGTTCAATGAGATGGTGTGGTGTTTTGGGCTTGTTTGTGTAAATAAATATAGTACATTTGATTGAATAACCCAATTTTATCATTTCAAATCTACTCTGTTAGGGTCTACAAGGTGAGGAAGGGGTACATGGCTCACCAGGTCTGCCAGGAGCTCAGGTCAGTGCCCAGTGAGATAACATATTTACAGCAAAGAGACAACAAAGAGATTTACCTTATCTTAATTCTGTTTTTGTTTCAACTCTGCTGAATCATCAGGGCCCTTAATGAGTTTTGATTGTTGCAGGGCCGCATGGGTAACCCGGGACCTGAAGGAAGAGAAGGCATGAAAGGAGAGAAGGTAAGGTCAAAATGTTCTTTTCTGTCTCAATCATTGTCAGCTTTCTAAAATAAAATCTTCTTCCTCTATGTCTTTGTTCTTACTGTCAAATATGAGAACGGTGTTTGAAAATCCAGATTTCCTAGGACTCTTATTTGCAGTTTTATTTTAAATTTGAATTTGCTTCTTGATGCATTTTTAGGGAGGTCAAGGCAAGGATGGAGCACCTGGAAAAATGGGTCACATTGGACGGAGGGTAAGATGAGATATGCCCTTTTAGGACCCTCTTAGACTATTAAATGTTTCCAGATCTCTAAGTCAAAGATGTGTAGCCATAAAAACTTATTTTAGACTCTGATGTCATGTATGTCATAATTCCGGACAAACATTTGGAATATAGTGGTGATTTTTTTTGTTGGTGGTTTATATCTAAAGGGTAAAAGAGGCAAGGCAGGGTTGAGGGGGACCAGAGGACCAAGAGGAGAAAAGGTCAGAGTTCAGAGATGAGGTCAACTAAGACAACATGGGATTTAAATACATGACGAGTTGAATTTTTGAATTCCATGGCTTGAATTGGACGTACATTATTATGGATTTACTTCTTGGCTTCTCCTTGTCCAATAGGGAGAGAGGGGAGATGTAGGAGAGAAAGGACATCCTGGATGGGGAGGAAGTATGGTAAGCTTGCTACGCTTGATATGACAGTCAAATTTATCACATATTTTGAATTCAATAAAATTTTTGGAATTAATTAACTGGGAAACTATTAACACAGTTCGAAATCATAATCATGCATAATCATGCAACCTTTGTTCTATTCTTGACAGGGAATCCAAGGGCTGAGAGGAGAGCCTGGGGAGCAAGGTGTCAAAGGAGCAGAGGTGCTTCTATAGTTTTACTCCGACACGATTCCTTTTATGCAGATGCCCTAGAAATACATTATTAATACTGATACCTTAACTTCTCCATACCAGGGTGAGAAAGGAGATCAGGGACCACTTGGTCCACCAGGGAAAGATGGCTTGAAGGTATAATGTATATCAAGCACATCCTATGAGTCTGCAGTGTAGCCTATTCCATTCTCTTAGATGAGTATTTATTTGTTCTTTTTAGGGGAGTATGGGGCCACATGGTCCTCCTGGACCCCCAGGACCAAAGGGGGATCAGGTAAGGTCAAAATATCTCATTGAACAGATATTATTTTGCTTATTGCCTTTACCATAGATATTGTAAGACAATGCTTATAATAATTTTACAGATTATTTAAAAATCCTTTTAAAAATCAAAAATGTATTTATATATAATACATATATATTGCCGCACTGGCAATATTGATGAATCTTTATGATTAAATCTACTTTTCTTTCACTTGTTTTGGTTAAAATCATCTTCTGAATGATTAAATATATAATGTGTGCACTTTAGGGAAATATTGGTCCTGCTGGGCCTAGAGGGGCACCTGGAATACCTGGACTACCGGTGAATATGTCTTTTTCAGCATTTAAACTAATAGCAAGCTGTACCTATTACACTGTAGCTTCATTTGCATTAACCCATCTGCTGCAGATAGATTTACATGTGCCCTGTCCTTTCAAGATACATTGTTAATTCATTTTTAATGACAGAAGCAAGGACAGTGGAATGCCTTATCGCAACCACAGCCTGTTTTTTTTTCTTTCTTTTTTTTTGAAAGAGCATGAAGATCATTTTTAATTACTTCCTCTTTTATCTCTTCCACCCTGCAGGGCTTGTTTGGAGACAAGGTGTGAAATCAAATTTTCTAAGCTTTCTTTACTCAGGTTAAAAGGAAGTGTTGCAGATCAATCAAAATAAAATAAAAAAACATAAAATAATTTAACATCCACAAAATAAGATTAGTTATTAAATATCTCTTTTTCACTTTAATCATAGGGACCTAAGGGGTTTCAGGGGAATCCTGGACCCCCTGGAAGGAGGGGCTTGTCAGTAAGTTTGCACCTTTACATTTTTTGGAACAATATGACAATTAATTTCTTTACTTATTAATTTAATTTCTTATTTTAGGGGTCACCGGGGCCACCAGGGCCTGCTGGCGTTTCTGTGAATCTGACCCTGACCCAGATCAAGGCAAGGTTTTTTTTTTTTCAAAGATGCCCTTTTACTCTGATTTGCTGTGCTGATCATTAAATACCAAACATCCCATGCTTATGGTCACACTGCATACACTTGAATGAAGAGTGTCAACATTTGATGTATTGATATAATGGCAGAACTAAAATATGTGCTATTATCTTCAGCAAACCGCTGTGGCAGAGCATCACCAAATCTAACCTTCTTATTCTTGGACCCACACTAAAAAGCAAATCAATTTGAACTACTTTGTATTCTCCAACAGGAGCTGATGTACAGTTCAGACAAGCCCAATTACCCTCTGATTCAGTCACTATTGGACTCTCTGTACCATGACATCAGGCTGCTGGTGGACCCTCCGGATGGCAGCAAGCAGCACCCAGCATCTACCTGTCTGGAGCTGTGGCTGTGCCATCCCAACTACACCAGCGGTCAGAGTCCTATCTTTCAACTTTCTGTATTTCAAAGACATGTATCTGTTTGTTCTTGTTTCCCCTTGTGCTATCGTTGAGAAAACTTTGCATTAAGATTAAGAGATTTAAAAGCTTTTGAAACACGTAGACTAAGTTATTTTGACCCCATTTAAAAAAATAATCTGTTACGACTTTTGTAACTTTTCCAGGATTCTACTACATTGACCCAAACCAAGGCAGTCCGTTAGATGCTCTTTTGGCCTACTGTAACTTCTCCGAGTCGGGAGCAGAGTCCTGCCTTCACCCGAGAGATGCACATGTAATGTTCTACTTAATACCTCACCACTGTGTTTCTTTAATGTCAAAGAACATCAATATCTTATTATCGCTCTTCCAATTTCTGCAGTTTCCCATAAGCACTTGGCTGCATGACTCGGGGAATAACAGCAAGTTCTACTGGTTAAGTTCACTGGAGGGAGGTTTTAAAGTAAGTATTACTCTTTGTCTATAGAATTTTTACTTCCTTATGGATCAAAGCATGTACTATTGACAAGAGATGGGCTGACTGTGGGATAGTTGACCTAAAGTGAAAATTCACAGGATTTGTAGACTTGGAGACTTATAAACTGTTATAATGTCTACACTTAAAAAGTTGATTGTTTACTTTTATGGTACTTTTTTGTGTTTTTTGGACCTCAACAGCCTTATTTACTAGCCATATTTGTTGTATGGAAAACAAACTAAATGATAATGAAAGTTTGTACATTTTGCTGAACTGTCCCTTTAATGCTTTAACATCTTTAATCCATTAACCAGGTTAATCGCCACTAATAATGTTGTTCTTATTACCCATAAAATTCTTGCTCTTTATTGTTTTATGTTCAGTTTCAAGCCCTGATGTTGCATACAGTAAACTGTCCTTCAGTATTGCCATCAAAACCCATCTGTCTGTCTTTGGTCAGTTTGAGTATCCGGCTCTCAGTGTGGTTCAGCTGCGGTTTCTACGACTCCAGAGCAACAGAGCAGAACAGAGAGTGAGGTACTCCTGTTACCCTGGACATCGATTGGGCCAGACACAGCGACAGGTCCAGTTCCTCACAGACGCCGTCAAGCAGAGCTATATAGGAGAAGTGCAGGATTGTGTGGTACGTGGATTCTAACAACACTAGTCATAAAAATGTGTTATTTTTATCACATTTTTAAAAGGTGAATGGTCTGTATATGGTTCATTCACTGCACTTGTTTGATCAAAAATACAGTAAAAAGACTTGAATGTACATGATACAAACCTACATATTTATAATTCATGACTGAAAACATTTTGGAACATGATTTTGATGTGCCATTTACATGGTAATGAAATGTCTGATTTTAAAATGGGTTTTAGAGGATGAATTTTGAGATTTTATGTTTTCAAGTGATATATAACTTCTGATGATTTCTAAAATGTGATAGAGAAAAAGGCAACGAGAAAGTCTTTTTTTTTAAACAAAGGTCAAAGCTCCTTTTGTAATGTAGATTTCTGAGGGTGCACTCTTGTCATAAATTAATCTATTACTTTTCCTACATAATTTTTAACAAAAAAATATTGGTAAAATATATATTTGGGAGTCTTCGACCTTTCCAACGATATATAGTTTGTCAAGATTAGATTAGATTTGATTGTAATATAGAATAGTCAACGTAGGCTTCCCGTATACGGGACGGGGTGACATTTAACAGGTTAAAAAACATCATCCGTGTTTAAACAATTGTGCTTTATCTTTAACAATCATTTTAAAACAATTTATGTTTGCTTTTGTTGTACCAGTCTGCAAAGGAAGTGGATCCCGGGCCGCGTGAGGCTGTGTATCAGTTTGAAGACATCGACCTGCTTCCTCTACGTGATATAGGAATGTTGGGCAACAGTAGCCATGAGTTTGGCTTCACCATCGGCCCTGTGTGCTTCAGCTAGAGACACCTTGAATGATAACGGTACATCCTGTGCATTTAAACTTAAATACAAGCACCAAAGAGAAGACAAAATGGGACACTCACTCTGAAGACACATGCAGCATCTACAGCTCGTGGTAAGAAAGCACTCTACACAGTGTCCTGTCTATCCCTGTGCTTCCAGACAAATGGACAGTATCTTTGTTTTTGTTTGTTTACAGGGACTTTTGTCTTTGTAATTAATGTACTTTTTTATAATAGTATTTGTTTTAGCAATGGTCTTGTAATAACATTGTAGAAGAAGCTTGGATCGTATCGAGTGTAATGACAGGGTTCTGGCGTGACCACTATGTGGTTGCATGGCTCAAGTTTCAGTTTACTATTTAATCATGTACAAATGGGTATCATGGATGAATTGGTTGTTATTCATTATAAGGCGAGTGTATGAATGACCCTTTTCCCCCTCTCGTTTAAGTGTCTAACTTGAATTGTAGGACTGATAGAAACAAAGCAAAGGTTCGGATATCAGGACGTCTGTGCTATCTTTGTGTTTTCTCTGTTCATGTCATGATTTGATTTCAGAAAAGGTCATGTTACCTAAATATTGTTTAAAAAATGTATGTTAGATTATTTTATTTTTACAATACAGAAGTAACCGTTGTTTCAAAAATAATACAAACAGCTGCAAAGCTGGTTAATAAATGTACAAGCAGTGATCTGCATTATGGCTCTGATACTGAAAGTCAGTACACATGCATAAAATCATAGAGACAGATTTCCTTCAGTTCACATTTACTGTATGTAGGTCTCAGGGAGCACTTACAAATATGACAAATATTTAAAAGAATACACAAATGATATAGGTAAAATAGGTTAATATGTTAAGATTAATCAATACAAGCCAAATACAAGTGTATTTCATCGTTATTCATTTAGACACGGGTGCTTTGTTTTAGAAAACGTTTTGCTACAAAACATTATGTACTGTATATTGTGTTTTCTATGTATTTGTGGTGACATCGGAAATCACATGCTGGTCATCCGTTTGAGCATCAGCTATAAAAAGTACATTAATGTATCATTTAAGTCGTGTTGGACAATTTTGTGTCATTGTGTGAAACATAAACATTTCTTAAAAACTGCTTTGTGAAGTTGTTTTTTTGTTTGTTTGTTTATGTAACAGCAAAACATGCTAATGAGGAAAACTGCAACCCAGGTGTATCTCAGAAGTAGGGACTACTGTATCTACTTTTGCACAGCGGCCCCTAGAAGTGCCACCCTTTGCCTGTATTTATTTTCTGAATGCAGTCATTCGTGTCCTGTAATCCGTGTGGGATTAGGACGAAGTGGGAAATCTACTGTACACTGCATGCCTGAACCTGCCATGAAAGTTTTCAAAAGTTCAGATCTGGTCATTGGGAATGGAATGGACGGTGAAAGACTTCTGAGTGTCTGTAAGGACTTCATCCTATTTTTTTGGCTGAACATCATGAAGTAGGAGGATCGTCAGTCCCAGATAACAGAGATCAGTAAAGTGTTTTTCATTTCACAACACCTTCTAATCTTTATATATATATATATATATATATATATATATATATATATATATATATATATATATATATATATATATATATATATATATATATATATATGGTAAAACTTTAGTATAGGGTCCAATTCACACTAATAAGTAGTTGCTTATTAGCATGTCTATTATTAACATATTGGCTGTTTATTAGTGCTTATAAAGTACATATAATGCATGACATCGATAATCCTACCCAATACCCTAAACTTAACAACTACCTTATAAACTATTAATAAGGAGTAAATTGAGGCAAAAGTCATAGTTAATGGTTAGTTAATAGTGAGAATTGGACCCTAAAATAAAGTGTGACCATATATATATATATATATATATACATATATATATATATATATATATATATATATATATAAACACACACACACACACACATTTCATTATATAAATTCATTTATAATTAATTTCAAGCCTCTGTATTTTCAAATGTACTGTAGCAAAATTCTCTAGCTGTTTATTTTACATATATACACTATTATGCTATATATCACATATACACTATATACAGTATTTTTGATATATTTTTCTATTTGAAGTACAGCTAATGTTTAAGCATATTAAAATGCTTCATTTTTCATATTAATATATACTATATATAAATACATTAAAGTACTATCCAGGAGGATGGATGCGTGTATTTATGTATTTATTATAGGTTTTAGTTTAGTTTTAGTTTTTAGTAAATTAAACTTATATTCAAGTGTATTAAAATACTTCGTTTACCCCATATAACATTAAATTGAGATTTTTTATTTGGTTACTGTACGTACACCAAAATTCTACATGGGACGATTGATTTCCAAATATAGGTCTTTTTTATTTGTGGTAACGTTTTTGCAATTTGATTTATAATCAAGCATTATAACAATATATGTTTTAAAAAATTGTATAATCAGACTATGTAGTATAATCATTAGTATAATCATGTTTACTGACATTGTTGAAGCGAAATATCACGTTTTTTAGCTCTAGTAAGGGGCAATGAACGTGTTAATAAAAGAGGGCGGAGTCCGAATGAATGACGCGTGAGGAAGGATCATGTGACATAGTAAGAAGCCGTCACATAAACATTGCCCAGCACACAGCTGTTTAACTAGTAACAGCGTCCGTGCTTATTTTCCTGAAGATTGACATATATTATGAGCAGACTGCATGTCAGCCTAAATGAGCGTTTTGTGGGAAGAACACGCGGTTTGTAGATGAGCAGAGTTATTATGGAGGAGTGATAGAGATCTGCTGCCACCTACACACTGAGTGTACTCTATTAATACATGCACAGTGGATGGGAAGCATTGGCTGTGACCTCCTCCTCTTCATGCATATAGATCCTCCTCCTAACCAGGAGCAGCAAGTTGTCCAGAGAAAGGTAAAACGAGGATGCGTCTCGAGGCCAGTTACTGCCTTACCTGTGCAGATGTGTTAAGCTGTTAATACAGAATGAATGGATTATTCTCTTTCTGATCATTTAATTTTATTTTACTGTACTTTATTGGTATACCAAACATTACATTATATTTTTGGCAACATATATATGCGCACTGTTTTTAAGAGAAGTCTCTTCTGCTCATCAAGGCTGCATTTATTTGATCAGAAATACAGAAGAAAAAAAATGTATATTGTGAAACGATAACAGTTTTTATTTTAATATACTTTAAAATATTATTTATTCTTGCGGTGCAATATTGAATTTTCATCATCTTTGCTACAGTCTTCAATGTCTGTGCATGATCCTTCAGAAATAATTCTGAGGATCTGTACATCACAGAAATAAATTATATTTTAAAGTATATTAAAATATTTTTAAAATGGTATTAATATTTTGCAATAGTGTTTTATACTGTTTTATATATATATATAAAGGACATTTATTTAAAACATTTATTGCGTGTGGTACAAACTTTTCAGTTACCTCAGGACATGCTGCCAATTTTGTGACAAAATTACATTTTACAGCAAAATTCAAAATGGCTAAAAGTAAAAAGGCAAAGGTTCAAAATTCTATATATATATATATTGGCAGGCCTGTTACTTTAAATCTGTCCCATCCAGTAAGCACAGGTTGGTATGATAAAAACCAAATGGACTTAAGCTAATGTTCCTATACCCTCTTACATGGCTCTCACAGCCCTGGGACAATGAGGTGAATGGCACTGTCCCATGATGTTGTTCTCAGATCAGATGGATGTCAGTGTGCCTTGGTTTACTCCAGATTTAGTCCGGTGGTAATTAATCTTGTGAACAGATCTGTATTTTACACCTTGATTCTTCTCAGGGACCTGCAAAGATCAGCGTTGCTGGAGCAATAGACCTTCATGTGCTCAGCTCATGTTACAAATAATGCTTTGTGGGAAAAATCACTTGATATCTGTGTCATTCTTGTCTTTTTTTCCCTCTCTCACCTATTTGATCCAGTGTCTGAGTGGTGGCTGTATTAGAGATGTACTCGCCACAGAGGAAGGACTTTGTCTCTCTGACGCTGGGAGAGCAGCACAGCCGCAGATACACCAACGCCAAGCACCGGAGACAGTCCTGCTGGAGGGTTAGTGGCTGGGGATTTTCTGCTTAAAATGCCATCTAAACTCTTTACCTTGTTTTGCAGGACAGAAATGTGAAGCATTATGTATTTTTTTTCATTTATTAGTGATGATGTTCGAAGGCTGATGGCTTCTAACTCTTTATTTGTTTGCGTAAATGAGTGTCATTTCCCTGTCTGCGAGACGTCTTGACATCTATTTAATATTCTGAGAACAAAATGCTGCCAGTGTAGATGTCGTGTTTAGTCCTAGCCAAGCCAGAGGTGTCAAAGCCCTTGTTTCTTCCCCTCTTTTATTTAATCTACTAATTTGTGTATACTTAATTATCTCCAAAAAGCAGACATGCACTCCCTGCTTAGCTAAAACACACTCGTTTTGCTTGAAAAAACTCACCTTTTAATAAAAAAAAAATATATATATATCTTAAAGGAACAGTTCACCCAGAAATTAAAACTATGTTATTCTATTATTGAATCACTGTTATGTCTATCTAAACCACATGCTGTTATTTTTTTTCCCCATGGGAACCCAGAAGGAGGATCTTGTTCATGCAACAGCAGTTCAATGTCATTGAAGCTTAAAAATATGAAAATAAATAATTATTTATGAATGCAAATTGTTAACACGTTTTAACTTGGTCTATTCCTCTCACAAAGCTACGGACAGCATTGATAATGATAATAATTGTTTTACTTTAGCATCAGATCAGCATGTTAGAATGATTTCTGAAGAATCATGTGAAACTGAAAGCTGAAGTAATGTCAACTGAGAAATCAGATTTGATCATAAATTACAGTTAAAAATATAGCAGTTCAAGTTGTAATGTTTCTAGAACTACAGTTTTTACTGTATTATTGATCAAACAAATGCAGCCTTGGTGAGTATAAGAGACTTCTTTCAAAAACATTACAAAGTCTGACGGCTGGTTCAAACAACGTGGGAGAGAAAATGTAAGACTTTATTGAGTGAGCTATACCTTTAATGTCTTCCATTATCTAAGACTCATGTCAGTTGAATTAATTAGGCTGATAAATAATCTTTACTGAATAAAATAAAAATCTTGAGTGAGGGGAAAAATCTTATTTTTGTTTCCATGTTGCTGTATTTTTATTGCAGTATATTTGGCAATCATTGCAATTGCCACATCAAGCCATAAAATATAAAACTGCTGCACTTTCCTCCAATTGTCCTCGAATTTTTTGTGTTTGTTTTGGCAGAAATGGAAGCAGCTCTCTCGGCTTCAGCGCAGCCTGATTCTTTTCCTGCTGGCCTTCCTGTTTATCTGTGGGGTTCTTTCCTATCCCAGCCTGACGGAGCAGTGGAGAGGTACTTCATACAAGTCCCCTTTAATGACATTTCGCAGGATATGAAAGGTGAAAACACAAAAGGTGGATGATTGGTACAACCTCTCTGCCTGTTTACATTAACTGCTGGGGTAGACGTTTTATTAAACATCATGCCTTTTGCCATTAATAATTCACATGGGTTGAATTTATGTGTGTTTTCTTCTCTAGGACTCTCTGATAGGTCGTTGAAGGAGGACTGGGTTGAAACGGATAACCGAGGTCTCAGGCCCATTCCTCCTGTCTTCATCCCAAAGCTCCCACCAGGAGTTGTCCCGGGGGTCCAGGACATCCCATCAGAAGTGATGCCGGAAATTCAAAGACCAAGCATTCCATTACTTCCCAAACCTCCAGCTATGGTTAGTAGGAAGACTTCTCAGACATTATGGATAAGTAAAATAGTATGGTTAATTTATAATTTCTCTACTCGTTTGCAAAGTATTTTACAGCTCCTGTTGAAAAGATCAGCTTAAACAAGAATTGAGTTGTAAAATATGTAAAATGTTAAATCTTCCTCATTCTAAATATTTTTTCTCCAATAAATAAATATTATTAAAAATTGTATTAATATATTAATAAATGAAAATGATACAATCTTAATTCAAAATAAAAGCATATATATATATATATATATATATATATATATATATATATATATATATATATATATATATATATATATATATATACTGTATAAGTTAATATTAGCAGTTATAAAGAAAATAAAAATAAAAACATCTAGTATTTCTAAATTCTAAATAAAAAATATAAACAAATATTGTTTTGATATTAATATATTTTAATATTATATTAATAAAGTAAACCATAACGATGCTGATCTAAGCACACTAATTCACCTAACTTTTAAGATACTAGATTAAAATGATAGATTTGACTAGTTTCTTCACCTACTCTTGTCTTTTTATGTTGTGTGGTTTTGAATGTGCAGAGGAAGCCCCCTAGCAAGCGTGGTCCTCCAGCGCTGCAGAAGCGAGGGAATGTGTCAGACTGGCAGCTGAAAGAGGGAGAAGAAGCCATGGTCAAGAGAGATGAAGATGGAGGGAACGAAGCAAAAACAGTCATTAGGTTTGCTCTGATTGCATTCAAGAAATGAGGCCACTTTTTATTAGAGCGTTATGATGATGATAATTTGCATAGGATCAGACATTGACATTTATTTATTTTTGGCTTCGTATTTAACCCTTTGAATAATTAGAGGTATTAAAGCTCAGACAGTAATTATGATTTTTATTTGCGCTTTTTGCTATTACGGTGAATGAATCACTGGGTTGGATGATAGATGAACCGAAGTAAGAACTGATGCCAGTTTTTGAATTCCTAGTTGGCGTGGGGCGATGATCGAGGCGGAGCAGGGGACGGAGCTTCAGTCTACTGCACATGGAAAAGAAGGAACCGAGGCTGATGCCGAGGATGCTGCCAGCTTAAAACCAGGTATCAGAATTCATCCCACAATTTGAGGTATTTGTCTGTCCAGGTTTACGTGCCAGAGTTTAGCTTGTGCTTAAGATCAACCGTCAAAGACATTTGATCATCTTCTCAATATTTGTCTGTGACTTATTTGTTGTACTCGTTCACAGTGAAGGCCGTGGATCATGTTGAGGCAGTGCGGGAAGCCTTCAGGCACGCGTGGAAGGGCTATAAGGCCTTTGCGTGGGGTCATGATGAACTGAAGCCCGTATCTAAGACCCATGGAGAGTGGTTCGGCCTGGGCCTCACTCTCATAGATGCACTAGACACCATGTGGATCTTGGGACTGAAAGACGGTGAGCCTTATAATTAATAGTTATAGTTTCATGATCACTGTATGCAAATTTCAAATCTGTTCTTTGTTTTCTTTCCAACTGTCAACATGAGGGTGAGGTTTCTTTAGCCACAGGCACTTTTAATTCCCAGAAGTTAAGTATTATTAAAAGTGACCGTTTTAAACTTTTTTTTTTTTTTCATTTTTCTTTTTTTTTTTTTTACTTTCAGATGGCTTTTATGTATGGATTTTATTCAGTTTGTCTTGCCAATTTAAAATAGAAAAGTCCCTCCATAAAAATACATTTAGTTATTTACTGTGTAAAAATGATTTAAAAATCAAATACAGTGTCAGTGAAGTGCATTCTTGAGATGAAATATGTAAAAAGCAAAGAAAATAAAGAAAAACCCAGGCAAATATTTTTACTTACTGGCACATAAAATGTATTTTTTGCGTGTCATCAAGCTGCAATTTATTTTATTTTTTTCTTATTTTTTCAAAGAAAACTTTATGATGACCATTGCAATCTTTCAGGCTAAAAAGCCTTTATGATCAGATGGCTACATACAAAAAAATCTAAAAAGCCTCATTTCCATATTCTTTATTGGACATTGTTAGTAGACACATTTAAATAAACTAGATAGTGTGTGGAAAGTATAGTAACTAAGCAATAAAAACTTCAAATAATGATGGAATTTTTTTTATCTTTTGTCTTTTCCTCTCTCTCTCTCTCTCTCTCTCTCTCTCTCTCTCTATCTCTCTCTCTCTCTCTCTCATTCTTTCTGTAATAGAGTTTGCTGAGGCCAGAAAGTGGGTTGAGACAGAATTGTCCTTTTCCAAGAATGTGGATGTGAATCTTTTTGAGAGTACCATCCGTATACTGGGGGGTCTCTTGAGCACATACCACCTGACTGGTGACACTCTCTTCCTGGATAAAGCTGTAAGCACGTAGTATCATCTCCATTACAATTTATTTTTGTGCTAGTAAATGTGAAAGTATAGCCATAAAGGTTGACAGCTTTTGGCTCATACAGCTAGGTCTTGTGATGTAACATTTTTAATAGACCGCAGACCTCAATACATGTTGTGTCTCTTTTCTTACAGAAAGACATCGGGTCCAGATTAATGCCTGCCTTCAAAACCCCGTCTA
Source organism: Carassius gibelio (assembly GCF_023724105.1). NCBI lineage: Eukaryota > Metazoa > Chordata > Actinopteri > Cypriniformes > Cyprinidae > Carassius > Carassius gibelio. The sequence continues at coordinate 7,279,407 of NC_068391.1, read as the reverse complement.
AAATCCCCTACTCTGACGTGAACATTGGTGAAGGAACTGCTCACCCTCCACGCTGGACCACAGACAGCACAGTCGCAGAGGTGACCAGCATTCAGCTGGAGTTCAGAGAGCTCAGCCGACTCACAAAGGACCCACAGTACCAGGTACTTAATTTTTTGTATTTGAATTTTAATGTAATTTTTCACATTTCGAAATATTTAAAAGCTTTGCCTATTTTATTACTTTATTTTATTTGAGATTGGATGCATTCCTCTGTTTTCAGAATGCAGTGGAGGAGGTGACCAGACAGGTCCACCGATTGGAGGGAAAGCGTGACGGTCTGGTGCCCATGTTCATCAACACAAACAGTGGGAAATTCACACGTCGAGGGGCCTTTACGCTGGGGGCCCGTGCGGACAGCTACTATGAGTACCTGCTCAAACAGTGGCTACAGAGTGGCAAGAAAGAAACTGATCATGCCTTTTGCCATTAATAATTCACATGGGTTGAATTTATGTGTGTTTTCTTCTCTAGGACTCTCTGATAGGTCGTTGAAGGAGGACTGGGTTGAAACGGATAACCGAGGTCTCAGGCCCATTCCTCCTGTCTTCATCCCAAAGCTCCCACCAGGAGTTGTCCCGGGGGTCCAGGACATCCCATCAGAAGTGATGCCGGAAATTCAAAGACCAAGCATTCCATTACTTCCCAAACCTCCAGCTATGGTTAGTAGGAAGACTTCTCAGACATTATGGATAAGTAAAATAGTATGGTTAATTTATAATTTCTCTACTCGTTTGCAAAGTATTTTACAGCTCCTGTTGAAAAGATCAGCTTAAACAAGAATTGAGTTGTAAAATATGTAAAATGTTAAATCTTCCTCATTCTAAATATTTTTTCTCCAATAAATAAATATTATTAAAAATTGTATTAATATATTAATAAATGAAAATGATACAATCTTAATTCAAAATAAAAGCATATATATATATATATATATATATATATATATATATATATATATATATATATATATATATATATATATATATATATATATATACTGTATAAGTTAATATTAGCAGTTATAAAGAAAATAAAAATAAAAACATCTAGTATTTCTAAATTCTAAATAAAAAATATAAACAAATATTGTTTTGATATTAATATATTTTAATATTATATTAATAAAGTAAACCATAACGATGCTGATCTAAGCACACTAATTCACCTAACTTTTAAGATACTAGATTAAAATGATAGATTTGACTAGTTTCTTCACCTACTCTTGTCTTTTTATGTTGTGTGGTTTTGAATGTGCAGAGGAAGCCCCCTAGCAAGCGTGGTCCTCCAGCGCTGCAGAAGCGAGGGAATGTGTCAGACTGGCAGCTGAAAGAGGGAGAAGAAGCCATGGTCAAGAGAGATGAAGATGGAGGGAACGAAGCAAAAACAGTCATTAGGTTTGCTCTGATTGCATTCAAGAAATGAGGCCACTTTTTATTAGAGCGTTATGATGATGATAATTTGCATAGGATCAGACATTGACATTTATTTATTTTTGGCTTCGTATTTAACCCTTTGAATAATTAGAGGTATTAAAGCTCAGACAGTAATTATGATTTTTATTTGCGCTTTTTGCTATTACGGTGAATGAATCACTGGGTTGGATGATAGATGAACCGAAGTAAGAACTGATGCCAGTTTTTGAATTCCTAGTTGGCGTGGGGCGATGATCGAGGCGGAGCAGGGGACGGAGCTTCAGTCTACTGCACATGGAAAAGAAGGAACCGAGGCTGATGCCGAGGATGCTGCCAGCTTAAAACCAGGTATCAGAATTCATCCCACAATTTGAGGTATTTGTCTGTCCAGGTTTACGTGCCAGAGTTTAGCTTGTGCTTAAGATCAACCGTCAAAGACATTTGATCATCTTCTCAATATTTGTCTGTGACTTATTTGTTGTACTCGTTCACAGTGAAGGCCGTGGATCATGTTGAGGCAGTGCGGGAAGCCTTCAGGCACGCGTGGAAGGGCTATAAGGCCTTTGCGTGGGGTCATGATGAACTGAAGCCCGTATCTAAGACCCATGGAGAGTGGTTCGGCCTGGGCCTCACTCTCATAGATGCACTAGACACCATGTGGATCTTGGGACTGAAAGACGGTGAGCCTTATAATTAATAGTTATAGTTTCATGATCACTGTATGCAAATTTCAAATCTGTTCTTTGTTTTCTTTCCAACTGTCAACATGAGGGTGAGGTTTCTTTAGCCACAGGCACTTTTAATTCCCAGAAGTTAAGTATTATTAAAAGTGACCGTTTTAAACTTTTTTTTTTTTTTCATTTTTCTTTTTTTTTTTTTTACTTTCAGATGGCTTTTATGTATGGATTTTATTCAGTTTGTCTTGCCAATTTAAAATAGAAAAGTCCCTCCATAAAAATACATTTAGTTATTTACTGTGTAAAAATGATTTAAAAATCAAATACAGTGTCAGTGAAGTGCATTCTTGAGATGAAATATGTAAAAAGCAAAGAAAATAAAGAAAAACCCAGGCAAATATTTTTACTTACTGGCACATAAAATGTATTTTTTGCGTGTCATCAAGCTGCAATTTATTTTATTTTTTTCTTATTTTTTCAAAGAAAACTTTATGATGACCATTGCAATCTTTCAGGCTAAAAAGCCTTTATGATCAGATGGCTACATACAAAAAAATCTAAAAAGCCTCATTTCCATATTCTTTATTGGACATTGTTAGTAGACACATTTAAATAAACTAGATAGTGTGTGGAAAGTATAGTAACTAAGCAATAAAAACTTCAAATAATGATGGAATTTTTTTTATCTTTTGTCTTTTCCTCTCTCTCTCTCTCTCTCTCTCTCTCTCTCTCTCTATCTCTCTCTCTCTCTCTCTCATTCTTTCTGTAATAGAGTTTGCTGAGGCCAGAAAGTGGGTTGAGACAGAATTGTCCTTTTCCAAGAATGTGGATGTGAATCTTTTTGAGAGTACCATCCGTATACTGGGGGGTCTCTTGAGCACATACCACCTGACTGGTGACACTCTCTTCCTGGATAAAGCTGTAAGCACGTAGTATCATCTCCATTACAATTTATTTTTGTGCTAGTAAATGTGAAAGTATAGCCATAAAGGTTGACAGCTTTTGGCTCATACAGCTAGGTCTTGTGATGTAACATTTTTAATAGACCGCAGACCTCAATACATGTTGTGTCTCTTTTCTTACAGAAAGACATCGGGTCCAGATTAATGCCTGCCTTCAAAACCCCGTCTAAAATCCCCTACTCTGACGTGAACATTGGTGAAGGAACTGCTCACCCTCCACGCTGGACCACAGACAGCACAGTCGCAGAGGTGACCAGCATTCAGCTGGAGTTCAGAGAGCTCAGCCGACTCACAAAGGACCCACAGTACCAGGTACTTAATTTTTTGTATTTGAATTTTAATGTAATTTTTCACATTTCGAAATATTTAAAAGCTTTGCCTATTTTATTACTTTATTTTATTTGAGATTGGATGCATTCCTCTGTTTTCAGAATGCAGTGGAGGAGGTGACCAGACAGGTCCACCGATTGGAGGGAAAGCGTGACGGTCTGGTGCCCATGTTCATCAACACAAACAGTGGGAAATTCACACGTCGAGGGGCCTTTACGCTGGGGGCCCGTGCGGACAGCTACTATGAGTACCTGCTCAAACAGTGGCTACAGAGTGGCAAGAAAGAAACTGAGTGAGTTAACATCAGATACAAATGCAGCTATGACTGACCGTTCATAAATTCAGCACTTAGACTGAGTGTCAATACCCCACTGGTGCTTTTAGCTAATGGGTTCCAGGGAACTGGCGATGCTTACTGAGCCTAATGTACTGAGGTTATGATCCTGGTCACAGATGGGGTGATATGATTGATTCCCATTGTCAGTCACTGAAAGGGTGAATTGCACTGAGAAAGAAAAAAAAGACTGAGCATGTTTTAATGCGTCACTTCTCATGGTTAAGTATTAAGTCGGGATGCACAGTATATATCTGTATATTCTGTCTTCCTGTTCTCTCTGCCAGTGCGATTCAGTCTCTGTTGAGCTTGATGTCTCATTGTCATTCACATCAGAGCTTCTGTTCACACCTGAGTCTCGTTTGCTGTGTTGACATCATATGCACTTGCTTCTAGCTGATGTTATTTTTTTCATTGGGTTCGCTTTTGAATAATTCAATAAAAGGGTGTTCACTGGGGTTCAGTAGACACTGACTTTTAATGAGGTTTGATAAATATCTCTGGCCTGGAATATCAAATCCAGTCAAGACCAGGTCAGTGATGGATATACTAGCCATTGACGGGGAAGGTGGTCCATTTAAATGAGCTCTGCATCTATCCTGTCTGACTAATCTCACTAAGACCTTGATGGGGTTGAATTGCACCCCTAGCTTTCTATATGTTGGATTTTATACATCACAGACAGGTATGAGGATCATCTGAAGTCTGGGATGCTCTCATGCACAATTAAAATGCAATGGTTTATTTTGCCTCTAGATGGCAAACTTAATCACTGCAAATCAAATGCAGAGGACGATGAGTGTGTGTCTTTCTAGGCTGCTGGAGGACTATCTTCAGGCTATAGAAGGTGTCAGAAAGAATCTCTTGAGACAGACCTCTCCTAGTAAACTGACCTTTGTTGGGGAGCTGTCCAACGGCCGTCTCAATCCCAAAATGGTGAGTCATAACTTCACCACATGTCTGCCACCAAGTATCGTTCTAAAAGGAATTGATCACCAAAAAATAAGGAGGTATATCTGGTATTATTTGCTCAATCTCATGTTGTTTGAAACTTGCATGCTTTCTTTCTCTCTCTGTCTGATCTAGGATCATTTGGTGTGTTTTCTTCCTGGCACGCTGGCTCTCGGTGTTCACAACGGCCTGCCCACTGATCACATGGAGCTGGCTCTGCAGTTGATGGAGACGTGCCATCAGATGTATGCACAGATGGAGACGGGCCTGAGCCCAGAGATTGCTCACTTTAACCTGCAGTCCAACAACGGACGGGACATAGATGTGAAGGTACATTAACCTATACAGTCACCACTCATTTCTGACAATAAACTCCCTGGGCGTTTGGAGCCGTGGCCTTAAACTGCTGATGCAGGTTTTGGAATGGATCCATCTTTCATTTTCTCTCCTTTTGCTTGAAATAAAATGGTTATAACCCCCACAAATGGTGCAGAAACTGTATTCAGATTGTGCAGTCAAGGCCTTTATGTTTATTTTTTGTAATATAATATATTCATTTAATATCTGCTCTGAAGAACAAAAAAATATTTCTGCTCTTAGCACTGATGAGGATGACTTTTTTTTTTTGTTGGTGCCCTTTTACATGAACGGATATTTTTTTCCTCTCTCAAAATGTGTGTGCAGCCTGCAGACAGACACAACTTGCTGAGACCTGAGACCGTTGAGAGTCTGTTCTACATGTACAGATTCACCAAGGACAGCAAATACAGGGACTGGGGCTGGGACATAATGCAAAGTTTCAACAAGTACACCAGAGTGAGTGAGAAATGCACAGTCATTTTGGTCTACATGCCAAAAAGTCCAAAAAGTCCCAGTTTATAAATAGCTGATTTTCCAAAAAAATATAACAAGGATTTTACAATTGAAAAAATGTATATTAAAAGGAAAATATATATATCTTTTTTATTTTAATTTAATTGTTATTTTAATGTTATTATGCCATTATAGTATTTATTCATATTTTGAATTGTTTTTATTTTCAGAATTTTGTTTTGTGCTTTTGTAAAATAAAAAAAAGTTATGTAGTTCTATTTCGATTTAATTTGTTTTTATTTCAGCTCATTTTATTCTAGTTGCCAAGGTATATATATATATATATATATATAGTATCAGTATCAGTTGATTTTGGAAATCTATTGCACAGTATTAGATATTTATTTGTGCAGCTACATTGGGTGTCATTGCCAATGAACACAAACTTGACTTCTTTACTCGGTTCCTGTCCCAGGTCCCCAGCGGGGGCTATACCTCTATAGGTAACGTCCGTGACCCATTGAACCCTGTGCCCAGAGATAAGATGGAGAGTTTCTTCCTGGGTGAGACGCTAAAGTATCTCTTCCTCCTGTTCTCTGACGACAACGAGCTGATCAGTCTGGATAAGTATGTGTTCAACACCGAGGCCCATCCGCTGCCCATATGGCCCTCCACCTCGTGAGGGCGGAGGACAGAACTAAGACAAGTGATGCAGGCTTCCAAAGGAAGTGACCTTTCAGAGTTTCTCTGCAGGAATGTTTCTGCTCTAAACTAAGGTGGCGGGTTACACACCAATCTTTAACTGTGCATTTGAGAATTATTTGAATGCAGTGACACTCTTTATTCAGCCAGAAGATTTGGATTCACCCAGATTTGGTGGCGGTTTTATGGGTGGTAAAATAACGTAAAAAAATTTTCCACTTTATATTTTACAAGACAAGAAATTTACCTTGGGATGCCTGAAAAGTGTGACACTCCTGCATGTTGGACAAGCCCATTCAGCTGCCGCAATTTTTAGATGTTCCATCTTCCATATTTGGGAAAGAAACATTGGTGTCAGAGTGTCGTAAATCACACGGCAGACTGCTGAAATCACACACTGTAAAAAACACCAAGCACTTTTGTAAAAAAAAATTGACATCATTTTTTCTATGCGTACAGATGGATGATCTCAATGTGAGTGGCTCGCCTTTATTTTTGCAGGCTGTTACAAAATGTTTCCCTTTTGTGAGAGTCAGGATGCATTAGGGAACATATTGAGTACTTTACAGATCATCATCTTAAAGTTTATTTGGGAACTCTCTGGGATTGTGTATTTTTCTGTTATTTATGTTGACTTTAGTGTGCGTATTTCAGTGAATGGTAATGATTTGATGTACTGGATGCCGCCCAAAGCCCTGCTTGAATTCCTGCACTGTAGATTTACTTTATTATTTACACTATTTGGAAGCTGTTGTGTGGCAGCGGATGCTACATTTAGCTGTACTGCATTCAGATGTGTATAAATGTTCATTTGTTCATTCAGATTTCACAGCGAAACTACACTGAAAACATTGTTTGAAGGATAAACTGTGTCTGATCAACCGTCAAGATCACATTGAAGCTACAACATTTCCCTTGTCATATTAGAACACAGTGGTAATTTATATCCCCATGCTGCCATCGGTTTCAATATTTTAGATGATTGTAGACATTAAATGAATGAAAACACCATCATTTACTTAATCCAAACCTAAAAAACGTACTTCCTAGCCATTTCTGAATGAATTTCTCCTTTAATGTTCCACAAAAGAAGGTTTTACAGGTTTGGAATGACATGAAAGCGAATAAATGATCACATAAATTTCATTTTAGGTGAACTGTTGGTGTACAAATCCTTTATTTAGTCATATTTTTACAGTTTTTTTTTTTTTTAAATGCTTGAAAACTCATATGCACATCACTGTTCTGTATCATCTGTTGAGAGTTCATCTGCAATTTATCCAGGTTTCTCCTATCATCTAATTTCTTTGGTCAAACAGCAGTCATTCCAATCAAAACATTCAGGCTTTAACAAGATGTCAAACTAGCGCAAAATGATCCTTTATCTGAAACAATCAATTTTCAGGGTGATTGGCAATTGCATTACAATATGTCTGTTCCGTGTCACATACATCTTGGTGCTTCTAGTGATACGGTGTCAAAGTCTGCATCGCATGTGCCTTTCGATTTATAGAATACAGAGTGATAATGAAAGATGTCTCCCTGATTGCTTCTCTCGTCTCTTTGCTGCAATCAGCGGTTTGTGAATACCGTTTGTGGTGGTGAGCGGGTGTTAAATGAAGGAGCCCGGAGTGGACACGGATCTGATGAGGGTTTGGGAAGGTCATGTTGTGTTAGATGTATTAATATCCAGCACAGCTGAGCTGGTTTTCATAATAGTAACGATAAGTTTGTTGACATCTGTAAAGTATAAAAATAAATCAAATATGAACTAAAATAGGTTAAAGCACTAGTTCACCCAAAAATGTAAAATTGCTTAAAATGTACTCATCCTCAGGCCATCCAAGATGTATATGAGGTTTTCTTCATCAGAACGGATTTGGAGAAATTTAGCATTACATCACTTGCTCACCAATAGAGGAATGGGTGCCATTAGAATGAAACTTCAAGACAGGCCCGGCATCAAGAGGTCGCTTTGGGGGGCTTGGCAAAACATTACTAATTTTAAATTGAATCAAGTTTAAATCATACACCATAACCACAAAAAAAGGTGGTTTGCCAGATTTGACTGTGCAATTGCAAGCATCCAACAGCAACTCGCAAGACACGCTAGTCTACAAGACACCAACACCGATTGATCCTCTGCCCTCATGCTTCAGCTCATGCACCCCTGGATCGCCAAGAGTGCCTTTCAACCTTGCTGAGGATAAACCGACTCAGGTTAAGACATTTTCCGATCATTTGTTGCGTCATGGTATACGTCATGGGAGTGGTTGGAATACTCCATGGAAGCAGATACTGGTTTTTGTTTTCCATGCAGGAAATACTTAATTTCTCCATCAGACTCTGCTTTCACTATAAGGGGCTTCAGTGATTGGAAGCACGCTGTAGAAGCAGGAAAAGACCTTAAAAAACATTCAGCATCAAATGAACACATTACAAGCATGGCACCCAGGAAAGACAGAGAAAAAACGGCCTGAATGTGGACTTGAAATTTCCACCATGGTTAACCGTCCTGCAGACAGGAATCGCTACCACCTCTCCTCTGTAGTGGACATGATTGAAGTTCTTGTAGTGAATCATTTTTGTTCCTGTAGCTCAATTGGTAGAGCATTATTTACAAAATAAAGAATCTTCATGGAACATGATCTTTACTTAATATCCTAACGATTTTGGCATTTTGACCCATACAATGTATTTTTGGTTATTGCTACAAATATACTCCAGCAACTTAATATGCCATTCTTCTACATACAGTCTTGTTCAAAATAATAGCAGTACAATGTGACTAACCAGAATAATCAAGGTTTTTAGTATATTTTTTTATTGATACGTGGCAAACAAGTTACCAGTAGGTTCAGTAGATTCTCAGAAAACAAATGAGACCCAGCATTCATGATATGCACGCTCTTAAGGCTGTGCAATTGGGCAATTAGTTGAATTATTTGAAAGGGGTGTGTTCAAAAAAATAGCAGTGTGGCATTCAATCACTGAGGTCATCAATTTTGTGAAGAAACAGGTGTGAATCAGGTGGCCCCTATTTAAGCCAACACTTGTTGAACATGCATTTGAAAGCTGAGGAAAATGGGTCGTTCAAGACATTGTTCAGAAGAACAGCGTACTTTGATTAAAAAGTTGATTAGAGAGGGGAAAACCTATAAAGAGGTGCAAAAAATGATAGGCTGTTCAGCTAAAATGATCTCCAATGCCTTAAAATGGAGAGCAAAACCAGAGAGACTAGAAGAATAACCAGAATGGCAAAGGCTCAGCCAATGATCACCTCCAGGATGATCAAAGACAGTCTGGAGTTACCTGTAAGTACTGTGACAGTTAGAAGACGTCTGTGTGAAGCTAATCTATTTTCAAGAATCCCCCGCAAAGTCCCTCTGTTAAAAAAAAGGCATGTGCAGAAGAGGTTACAATTTGCCAAAGAACACATCAACTGGCCTAAAGAGAAATGGAGGAACATTTTGTGGACTGATGAGAGTAAAATTGTTCTTTTTTGGGTCCAAGGGCCACAGGCAGTTTGTGAGACGACCCCCAAACTCTGAATTCAAGCCACAGTACACAGTGAAGACAGTGAAGCATGGAGGTGCAAGCATCATGATATGGGCATGTTTCTCCTACTATGGTGTTGGGCCTATTTATCGCATACCAGGGATCATGGATCAGTTTGCATATGTTAAAATACTTGAAGAGGTCATGTTGCCCAATGCTGAAGAGGACATGCCCTTGAAATGGTTGTTTCAACAAGACAATGACCCAAAACACACTAGTAAACGGGCAAAGTCTTGGTTCCAAACCAACAAAATTAATGTTATGGAGTGGCCAGCCCAATCTCCAGACCTTAATCCAATTGAGAACTTGTGGGGTGATATCAAAAATGCTGTTTCTGAAGCAAAACCAAGAAATGTGAATGAATTGTGGAATGTTGTTAAAGAATCATGGAGTGGAATAACAGCTGAGAGGTGCCACAAGTTGGTTGACTCCATGCCACACAGATGTCAAGCAGTTTTAAAAAACTGTGGTCATACAACTAAATATTAGTTTAGTGATTCACAGGATTGCTAAATCCCAGAAAAAAAAAATGTTTGTACAAAATAGTTTTGAGTTTGTACAGTCAAAGGTAGACACTGCTATTTTTTTGAACACACCCCTTTCAACTAATTGCCCAATTGCACAGCCTTAAGAGCGTGCATATCATGAATGCTGGGTCTTGTTTGTTTTCTGACAATCTACTGAACCTACTGGTAACTTGTTTGCCACGTAGCAATAAAAAATATACTAAAAACCTTGATTATTCTGGTTAGTCACATTGTACTGCTATTATTTTGAACAAGACTGTATGTAGTATCATTTAAACATTAAAATCTATATCTAAATTCATTAATTATGGTTAATCTTGAACACAAACTTTTGGCTTTGAGAGCCAGTATAATATATATATAATTGCTGTATAATTGCTTCCCTTCTCATCAGGACTGTTCTTACCTCTTCAAACATGATGGCCTCTGTTGGCTGTACTGATAAAAGGGCACCAACTTAAAGGAAGATGACATTTTTTTCTAAACATGGTTCACATCTTTTATGTCTTGGCTTGCTTTGTTGTTTAATATTTTCAAAATGTTCAAAGGAATAGTTCTGTTTTTGCTTATTAAACAGTGTTTGATATGTGCATATATCTCTTCTGATTCAGACAAGACAACTTTTTACTGGAGAAAGCTATATTATTGTTAAAGGAGAGCTGAAAGCAAGTGTTTTAAGTTAAAAGTCTTAATAATAAATTTGTTTCTGGAAAACATGCAGCATTTAACTTCACAAGACTTTGATGGACTGGAATCGTGTGGATTACTTGTGGATTATTGTGATGCTTCTGTCAGCTGTTTAGACTCTTATTCTGACGGAACCCATTCACTGTAGATGATAATAATTTTTTTTTTTTCTCTAGACATGACTGTCATCTGTGAGTTACATTCACCTGAGTGGAACACAGGCATTTGGAAAGGGAAAGGGAATTATTTGGCATTCTCCTAATCTGGCCCTTAATAGCGACAGCTAAAAGTCCTCATTAAAATGATAAATGCTTGCTTTTAGCCAGAGGTTTACAGCTGTGTGGGTGTGATGAGAGGGACTTAGACAGACCCTAGGGTGCGGTTATGGGGTAAACACAAAATTCCGCCAATATTCCAGCTGGTTTGGGTTCTGGGAAATCCGTGTGGAGCTGATGGTGAAATGAGGGACACATTAGTGAAAGCTTGCAAGCTGTCTAAAAGCCCTGGGCTAATGAGCGGAACTTTTTTAAACGTCAGGGAAGTAGCCTGGAAGTAAAGTGTTTTTAAGTTGTTCTCTTTGACAGTCTCTCTGTTAAAGTCTCTTTCTTCTGTTGAGCACAACAGAAGATATTTTGAAGAATGTTGGTAACCAAGTTGATGGTAGCCATTGACTTTCATAATATGGAATTACCAGCATTCTTTAAAATGTATTCATTTTTGGGTGAACTATCCCTTTAAATTATTTTGATTTCACACTCACTTCACATCCCTGCTATGCAATACTCAAAATACATGCCTTTAATGTGAGTCCAGAAGTATATGCATAAAAAAAATCCACTACAGTAAACTGTCAGGAACGATTAAACAGAAGGATAAAAATGATCAAATCTGCTGTCCTTCTGGGAGTGAGTGTTAATGGGCAACTAGCACTCGTAACGTCGGGCTAAAAGGGTTTTGGATATTGAAATGGGAATCTTCCAGACAGAGGGAGGAGGAGGTGCATTCAGATTTCAAGGTGAATGGAGGGAAGGACAGAATGAGAGTATGAGACTGACAGAAGATGGAAAGAGATGTTCTCACCTGCCATGTAAGGAGGTGGAAATGAATCTAAAAAATCAGTTCACTCATGCAGTGAAGCACCGACTTCCTCTTCCTGCTGCAGGTACGGCTAGATTAACTGTTTTTTTTTCTGAAGAGGGCCTTTGGTGCGTGGGCTGTATGCGTCACATATGGTCCCCGGTGGTCTGACAGCAGCTCCACAGGGACGGCCTGTCGAATGATGATTATAAGCTAATGATAAACACACAGCAGCTCTCAGCTGAGCTGGGGAGCGCGGAGGTGCACGCAAAAAATGAGCTGACAGGTGCGCCCACGCCATTCGCTCTTTGAAAGAGCTCCAGCTAGACCCATAAGACAAAGACAGATGCAGAATGACATCCACAGTAAAAGGGAAGTTCAGCATCAGATTAGAGCGGCCTAGGCAATACAAAGAGCGACTTGCTGCTAAAAAATAAATAAAGCCCTTTGGAATTCATATATTCAGCAGGTGATTAAAACTTAGGGCTGTGAAAGATATTTGAAATACGTTTCGATCTAAATATTACTAATTTTGCCTTTAAGGTGTCTGCAAAATTGTGTCACACTCACTGAATGGAGCAGTTAGAATTTTCTGGAGAAGCTGATGTGTAAATTAATATTGATCAACCTTCCATACCGTGTCAATATAATAGCTATATCACACCATATCACAATTAAAATAAATTATGATTAACAACCTATAATAAACTTTCCAAACAATAGGCCATATTGGAAATGAATGGAACTAACCGGTGTCATCTACTGTACCTCTGTATCTCGGATAATGATACATTTTAATAGACTCAAAAATAATACAGATTTGTTTGCATTTTAATTCATTCTTATGCGGCAGATTATGAAATGCAATCAACATACAAACTAACAAAAATGTTATAAATTAATTCATTAATAGAAAATAAATGGGAATTAATTTAAAATGAATTCAGGACTAAATTAAATTAAAAATACAGCAAGTAATTTAATCCTTTTTATTATTATTATTGATTTGATTGATTGATTGATTGATTGATTGATTGATTGATTGATTGATTGCAGGTATGGACGTCCATGTCAGGTAGACTTTGTTTGGACAAATACAGCATGCATTGAGTGTGACGTGTTAACTGCTTGTTTTTAAAAAAGTCGCGATGAATATCAGAAATAAGGCTGATATAGTGTAATAAGTTTAGTGTAATAAGCCATTCAGTAGAAGAGATTTTTAATTTAAATTTATTAATTCTTGCATAGGTACCACATAATTGATATTGTTTATTTAGAATAGATTTTTGTATACATCTACCTGAGTAGAGCCTGACTAGCATGATAATATGTTTAAAGCATGTTTCCATGATGTAAAATCTATTATTACATGCCTTTCATAATTCCCACAGATGCCACCTTCACACACATTCAGTTATTTTTTCAGGGTTCTTTGACTCATAGCTCCGCAGACTAAGTATTGCTAAAGGTGCATATGGAGTTCCAAGTGCACCTGACCTGACTGCAAAGTGAGCTCATTTTTACCCAGGACTGATTAATTGTTGCTTTGGGCATAACAAAAATCTTTGATAAGTACTGTGAGAACATTCCAACAAGTTGTTTCCTTGTCCCTGTTAATTTCTTGCCATGAAGCAAGTTCCAGATGCATCTCTCCTATGTACTGTTTCAGTTTATTATTATTTTTTTCTTTTTTAAAATATATTTTATATTTTTATAGGAATGTATTGTATGGGTCTGGTGCATTTCTGTTTCGCTCCACTTAAATTGCCACGGTAAAGCTTGACCTTGACCTTTTTAAAAGGGAGCGAAGCAAAGGTCACTAAAAATCCAAAAGAGATAGACTAAGTAGCCAAAAGCTGTTTGTCTGAGAGACAGAAGCTGGGACAGTAAAGTTCATATGTGCAGACAGCAGCCCTCAAGCTGTAAATTACACTGTGCATGTATAAATACTCACAAAAGCTCTTAACATATGTATGAGTGAACGTCAAACCCACGCTAATGCAGCCATACTGAAGAACTAAAAGGTTCTGGCCCTTGCTGCTGTTTCCATACGGCACACACAGGAAAAAATAGAGATGGGCAAATGGCTGAGTATGTGCTACCTCTTAACCCAAAAAATGTATATATATATATATATATATATATATATATATATATTCTCTCTTCAATTGATTTTGAAAACTTACTTGTTTTTATGATGTGAAATTAATGTAAACACAGTCAATTATAAATTAAGGACAGGACAAAACATGTTAAAATAAATCTTTGCAATGCATTAGTACATTAATAATAATCTAACAGCGATAACACTGAGGAAAATCCCTCACTGCTCTTGCATGAAAAACTTTCAGATACTTAAAGCACTTTTTGCTTATTGATTGTAATGTGTGTGATAAGTTTTATTTAAATTTGCATGTATGTTTTTAAACTGTATTTAGCTAGTTAATAATTCTTTACATAGTTAATTGTTTTTATTTATTTTTAATTTGTAATTATTAAAAAATGTATTATAATTATAAAATGTTATAGGAATTAACTTCTAAAAGTACTTTACTAAAAATATGATGTTCAAAGTCAATAAACTAGAAGAAAAAAATAGACGAAAAACAAGAATCGGACCATTCCCAAAATCAGACTAGATTTTAGGTGCCTATCTACTGTAGCTAACATGGAATGTTCTTAGAATGTTCTCGCAAGGTTCTCTTAAATTTATAAACAAATGTTTTTCCAGTAACCTTAATAGAAAAATCGTTCAAACTTATTTGATCTTTAATAAAGTTTGTCTAACATCTTTTAAATGTTATTACTCGTTACAGAATGTTCAGAGAGAGAGAGAGAGAAAGTAACATTCCAATTCCATACAATAGAATGTTCCCACATGACATTCTTAGAACATACAGTATTTTTTGTTAGATAGGTAAAGATTCCCATCCCTACTGTAACTTGATAAAAATAAAGTCTTAATGCACCTTTGGAGACGTGCCACTCAGTTTATTAAAGGGTTAGTTCACCCAAAAATGAACATTATGTCATGTTGTTCCAAACCCGTAAGACCTCAAAAAGATTGACTTGAGTCAATTAATTACTCCCGGATACTGGCTTACTTTAACTCAGAGGGAGTGTCAACCACATTAAAAAAGCTAACAGCTTAAGTCATTTGTGGATTAATGCTTATTGGGGACACGAACTGTTTCAAATGATTCCGTTCCATTTGATGAACTGGTTCAAAAAGATCCGGTTAAATTGAATGATTCGTTCGCGTTCCGGATATCACTACACTGCAGTGAATGCTCTCACAACAGACAAAAAGACAATGCTGAATAAAGTCGTAGTTTTTACTGTTTATGGACCAAAATGTATTTTCGGTGCTTCAACAAATTCTAACTGACCCTCTGATGTCACTTGGACTAATTTGATGATGTTTTTATTACCTTTTTGGACATGGACATACAGTTTCAATGGAGGGACTGAGAGCTCTCGGACTAAATCTAAAATATCTTAAACTGTGTTCTGAAGATGAATGGAGGGTTTGGAATGACATTAATGACTCATTAATGACATAATTTTCATTTTTGGGTGAACTAACCCTTTAAGGACAGAAATTGTACAGACAGTCAGAATGAGGCAAACTAGTAAAGGTCAGGAGTGTGTATGAGAGAAAAATGGTCACTGGATAACTGTTAAGGCTGGAAAGGTCATCCATGGCCATTTTGGCTGTAAATGGCTTTCTCTACTGATAATTAGACATGCAGAGTCCCCACACAACTGTCCACTGAGGACACAGTGTTGGAGTACTGCCCTTTTTGCAATGCTGATCATTTGTATTACAAAGTGATAATGTTTGTCCCACAATGTGATGGTGATTTTAAAGCCGTTAAAGAGAGATGATTACAGTTTTGAACAAAAGTGAAGACACAGCACTAGCAGTCAGTTCTTGACATTATAGATTTAATGAAATTTGTTACCACAAACTGTTAGATCAATACAAATGAAGAGACTTCCTGACATATTATAGTATATACAACCCATAATGTGAAATTGCTTCCCAGCAAGGATTCACTTAAAGGTGGACTGAAATGAAAGCTTTGTGTTTTTTGAAAATATAGAAGAGCATTCATAATATTATGGGGGGGGGGGGGGTAATGCTGTTTTTTTTTTTCTTTTTTTTTTCTTTCCATGTCAACATACAGCCTCCGTGTTTTATGAACTGAGCATTTTCCTGAGGCTTCATGTCAGGTAAAGGCAAGAAAATGGATGAATAAGGACATCATGTGTAAGAATGACAGTGAAATATAACATAATAGTGGAGCAACATATAACAAAGACAGTGGCACTAGCAGATGGGAACAGTGGCCGATCTTCCCAGATGCTACAGTAAATAATGAGCAATAAATATAACGGGTAATAAAAATAAACAGTTATAACACTAAAATGAAATATTGCAGGGCACACTGAGTACAGTTCAAAATGATAAATGCACAAGCTGCTGGTTAGGGCAGGACATACAGTAGTGCCTAAATCTTTGGCATTATCTATCTACAGTATTTTTTATTTACTTATTTTAAGAATACATTATTATTTTTTATTTTTTTTATTGCATAAACTTAACTAAATTACATTTAAACCACCCAAATAGCTTAAACTTCAGTTTAAAGCTCACTTAAATTTAGCTGCCCATGGAAGTAGTTTTCATTTCTTGTTTTAAGGATGTTTAGATATTGATACTATACAAATATATAGATTAAAAATAGTATTTATTCTATATTTTTGTGTATAAATTGCAAAATATATATGCAATTTTGTCCTTAAATGGTGGTTTGCACTAGACCCCTCATTGTATTATACGATGTAGTATACACTCTATACGAAGTGATGCAGTATATTAAGATATTGACTTTTAACACTGTATATCAAAAAGTACCCTGTTTATCCTAAACTGCCCAAAGGACAAAAATTATTATGGTTGAAAGTAAGAGACTGTGCCAAAGAAATAGATCAGTTTATTGAACTCATCCATCTCTCTATAAGATCAAGGAATGTGGACTTATTTATGTTAGCAATAAAAGCAGGGACTTTCACTTTAGTTCTCTGACCACACTGGTTTCTGAGATCTGGAAGTGGAGGCAAATTGGAGGCCCTTGTAACTCAATGACATTACCTGAGCTGCTTAAACGAGTGAGTGACCAGAAGACAAATGAGATCCATATTGAGAAGCCTCATCTTCTTCAATCTTGCAGATATTTATTTACAGCCCACTTATTTCAAGGTAATCATCTCAAACTCTTGACTATTTTTAGACCTGCCATTTAAGGCTTTTAAAATGTAACCCTTTGTATTCTAAACAGTTTTTGCATTTCTCTTAGCAGAGTGTGTAGTTCCAACATCGACCAGCAGGGTCTGATCCTAACCAGTCAAACCCAACCCTCTTGAATACCAGTGGGCCTATGGAACGGTAATCAACTAACTAATATTAGTTTTGTGGTCAGCTGATTATTATTGAAAAGAATAGTTCAACCAAAAATGAAAATCTGCTGAAAATTTCAAAATTCTCATATTACAACACTTGTTTATCAGTGGATCCTTTGTAGTGAATGGGTGCCGTCAGAATGAGTCCAAACAGTTTATGAAAACCTCATAATAATCCACATGCAATAGACACAACCCCAATGAAGCGAAAACTGCATGTTTGTAATAAACAAATCCGTCAAGATGTTTTTATCTTCAAACTGTCCTCTATATGAATTCGATGAGAAATAAGCACATATGCAGAGCTAACACAAACTGTAATCCTAAGCACAATTTACAAGCAAAAGCAGTTAAAAAACATATATATGTCATATATATATTTTGAAAAACATATATATATATATATTGATGTGAGAGGACAACAGGGAATAGAGTTAATATGGATTATGGACAGAAAAAAATAGACAGAAGTAACAGTTTAAAGTTAAATGCCTTAATGATGGATTTATTTCTTACAAACATGCAGCTTTTCATTTCACAAGACATTTTTAGCAGCTATTTGAACTCTCATTCTGATGCTACCTTTTCACTGCAGCAAGTGATGTAATGTAGCAAGAAGACTTTCATTTTTGGGTGAACTATTCCTTTAAGGTTAATTTAAAGTTGAATGATGACTATGGTAATTCCCTTTATCTTCTTGATCAAGAACTACATTAAAGATGCAGTTGCTTATTAGGTTTGAACACACACACACACACACAAACACACACAAACACACATGTTTGTTTTTGTGAGAAGTGGAGACATCCTATTGGCGTAATGGTTTTTATACTGTACAAACTGTATATTCTATGGCCCTACACCTAACCCTAACCCTCACAGGAAACTTTGTGCATTTTTACTTTCTCAAAAAAACTCATTCTGTAAGATTTATAAGCATTTTGAAAAATGGGGACATAGGTTATGTCCTCATAAGTCACCCTCTCCTTGTAATACCTGTGTCATACCCATGTCATTATACAGAGTTGTGTCCTGATATGTCACAAAAACAAGAGCACACACACACACACACACACAAATCTGACTCTCTGGGGTCTTGAATAGTGTCTGTGTCTGTTGAAAGGCCGAATCCATTCACACTCTTCACTGATACCTCCAGAATGCTCTGAGTCACTCTTTCCTAAGCCTATTACATAACATACTTAGCAGCTTTTTCTCAAAACAGAGATTAATACAGTCAGCCGTTGTGAAGATAAAGCTCCCTAGTCAACTGTATAAATAAACAAATTCACATCATCACCAATGCATTGCACATGCCCCTTATTAGTTCCCTGTCAAACTGACTATAGTGCTATCGAATGATGTTTTATTCCTCAGGACATTTTTCAGCTTCAGCATGTGCAATAAGGTGCTGCGGTATATAAATTGAAAATCAAACAGATAGCCAAAGTCATTAGTAGTGCTGATTCAGGCAGGGGGGATAGGGAGAGTTAATTAGATATTTCTTCCGGTGCCTACCGAGCTGGAATTCAGCTCATTGTTACTCTGTCTATGTCCAGATCGGAGGCACGGCGGAATAATCGCGTTTACCTTGCCACCTTGACGTTTATACTCGGTAACTGCATTAATTAGACCCATCAATCACTCACTGTCATGTCGTTCCTCCCTCTCTGACCTGTGTGTGTTCCTTAGCTCTGAGAAAATGACTAGACACCTCATTATCCAATACAGGTGGACTAGTAACGTCTGATTAGTGCCTTTCCATGGGAATCGGATGGTCAAAGCTCAGTTGGGTTGAGATTCTGACAAGGTATATCCAGCTGTCATGTCTTGACGTGCGTCACCATTGACACCTGTGCTAGTGCCGGCCAGAAACCCGTTCAGCTTTGGATGTGTGAATGCTGACTCAGATTTGTGGCAGGATTTTACTGTTCTTCTTTATGGGATCAGTTCTGAAATGCTGTAAAAGATTTTGATTTAAAAGCTTTGCTTCATGTACTTCCGTAATGTGAACTGTACTAATGTGGTCAGAGCTGTAAATGTTTATAGAGAGGTAAAACATGATTGAAGGATGCATCTGAAACTGGTGAGTGACATTCAATTTAAAGTATTAACCTGGTTTCTTGATTTACTAGTAGGTTATGTGTTTCTGTTTTAACCAAAAATATAATAGTTTGTATGGCTGAACTGATAGTTTATTTGCAACAAAAACTCACAATGAATGCAAATTTGGGATCAGAATGTTACAATTCAGTTTAAGAATTATTTGGGGAGATCTTTTGCATTTCTTATGAAGTTGCACACACAATGCTATTTATTAGTAAAATGTCAATTATGTGTTTATTCTGTCTAGGATTCGTGATAGTTTGCTTTCAGTTGACTCTTAGAGTTATTGTAGTTAACTACTGAAATAATATATATATATATTAAATAATATATATATATATATATATATATAAGTGTTTTATTTTAGCTAGTGGTCAAGGCAACATTTATTTATTTACTTGATATACTAAAATAACTCCTAATTAAAACACATTCTGGGGTTAAAATTGCTATAAACTATTAAATATAAATAGACATTACAAAAAAATTTAATAGAAAATTACAAAAGTGCAACAAAAAATACTAAAAATTTAAATAAAAATGGGAAAATGTCACAATGAAATTAAATATGAATTATAACTACAGTACTATCTCAGTTACACTAAACAACACAGCTCTTAAAATAAGCAGATGGGGATTTGCAAGTCCTGTGCTCACCCGCCTCTCTCATGTGTTGTTGGTTACTGAGCAACTTACGCGAGTCACACAAGCTGCGTCATTTCCTGTGTAGGGACGCGTTGTTGGAGCGAGCCGTTCAGTCGATCACCTCGACAGCTAGACGACGAAGACAGTCGATCTCCGCGCCGTTTTATTTCGTTTCTTTTACGCACTTATGCAACGAATAACTTTCCAACCTGTTTGACTGTTTTTGTCAGTGGAAGACACCGGGCGCCCTTTCAAAAGGACTAAAGCGCGTTTCAACTTTCTGATTTGAGCGTGCCAAAGGAAAATAACTTTGCGATTTTGTTTGGGTGCCATATCCTCCAAACACGGGACGAGTGGATTAGAACTGAACGGTGAACCGGTGCTCTACTTTAAAAACTAATCAACGGGAACGCATTCATGTGATTATGGTGCTTGTAAAGCTTTGGATTTCTGGGCAAAGATCCTAAACTCCCTCATAAGGGATTCACTGTTGACGACAGAGATATTGGAGAAGACGCACTGGGCCACTTGACCCTTTTTCGCCAGCACAAGACGCACCGGATTGCGCAAGCTTTCTGTTGCTGTTATTTGGAAGGTGCACTTTCCTGACTAATATCGGGCTTTTTATTTACGTTTTTTACGTTTTCTCTTAAGTTCTGGTTAACACAGTTGCCAGTTTTTCCAGCTAAATTCTACATTTCATGTTTCTATAAATTTTAAATTCTGTGATGATGGGATGGGGTTTTAATAACTGTATTTTTAATTCCACAGTCGTGTGTCATTAAATCATATAGTGTTAATATTGCAACCTATCTTAAGCTGCTCCATCTGCAATATACCTGGTACCATTGAATGTTGATTTAAGTTAAATACATACATACTGTTTCATAACAGTGACTGATCACAGTGTTATCCATCCAGGTAACACATGACGTTAAATTAATGCAGAAGACATTAACTACACAACGTAAAACTGTACTGTAGCAATTTAAACTGAAATTATTACAAATATATATTTTCTTTATTTTGTAATTTATAAACTTTTATTTATTTTTTGCTTAAGGATACTGGCCTAATTAGATGAATGTGTTTGGTTTTGTAGGTCCTCTGTGACCCGTTTGTCCTAATATTAATTATGACAGTGAACATCAAGTGATCACAGTGCCATGCGCCGCTCCGCAGACTACTCTAGACTCGGATCCGGTGCTACTGCAATGCTTGCCGGACCTTTCCGCTTCCGCGTGGTTCTGTGATCCAGCCAAAGGGCGCGAGGATGAGCACAGACCTGGAGCTCCTGTCGCTTAACTCTTCCTCGGGAAACTCTGTGGCGTCTAGCGCGTATACCCTTTCCGCCAACGTGAAAAAGCTTCACAACGCGCTCAACCTGCTGCTCAGCGACCTCGAGAGAGAGCAGTTCATCCACTGCCTCAACGTGTACCACTCCAAGCGCAATGTGTACGATCTGGTCCAGACGCTTAAAGTCATACTGAATGTCCCGAGTAAGCGTCAACTCCTGCCCATGCTGCGCCTGGTTATCCCGCGCTCGGATCAGCTTCTGTTCGATCAGTACACATCAGAGGGGCTGTACATGAAATCCGACGTTCTTGCGCGCAATGGTGACCCAGACGGCTTCTACGAGGCTGTTAATTCGAGTCCAACACACGGGGCTCACTTCTCGGCTTCGTCCGCGTCTCAAGCCGCTATGCGCGGGTCTCCTGATAATATCAGCACCAGCAGCGATGGGACAGCGACTCTTATTCCTTTACTTGGAAGGAATTTCTTACCGGAGCCGCCAGGAGAGATCCGACAGGTGACCCTCAAGCGTCACAAGAGCAACGAGGGTTTGGGATTTAGCATCCGCGGAGGATCCGAGCATGGAGTTGGGATATATGTGTCACTGGTGGAACCGGGATCACTGGCTGAAAAGGAGGGTTTGAGAATAGGAGATCAGATAATGAAAGTTAATGACAAAGTGTTCGACCGGGTCACGCACGCAGAGGCAGTTAAGGTAAGTTTTATTTAATATTTTTTATGTGTGACCATTTAATCTATTTACTTATTCCGTGACTAATTCAACATGCTGTTGTTGATGTTATGAGAAACTGTTTTTCTGTCTTTCCATCTTTCCATTTTTTTAAATTACTTATGCACACAAGGATTTCATAACCCTATTTAGATCAGCTGATTCTGGCCAGTCATTTGACCACAGGGAAGAGACTGCACTCCTCCTTCTTGATTGATTATTAATGCAAGACAAGCAGCCGAAAGTGTCCCTTGAAGGACCGGAATTCTAAATGCGCACTTTTATTGAGATGTGTTAGCAAGGAAGGCCTGTGTAAATGTTATTGATCAGTGAATATTTATTAGCCATAATTAAATGATTGCATATGGCTAGTCATATTTGTATTAATAACTCTTTGTCACATGAAGGTTTCTAGACCTACTGAGTATTTTAGAGATTCATTGTGTGGTTGTCATTCAAAAGAAGAGCTGACTTTGCTTACTTTTTACTTATATCTACTATGACTAGTACTGTAATCATAATTTCTAGGTAGTAGTTGCAGCATTTTTGGCCTCGCATATATTGCTGAGATTGTAGGTGCTGTCCATGGTACTGAAACCAGCTATTTGGAATAGATTGCACTTTGGAAGCTTTATCCCCTTTATTTTTGAGCTTTATCCCCAACTATCTTACTATTTACTATTTACTAACATTGCCAATTTGCCAATAATAATAAGGAAAAACTTTTGAATATTGAAGTTCCTTAAAGGGTTAGTTCACTGGAAAAGGGAAATTATGTCATTAATAACTCACCCTCATGTCGTTCCAAGCCCGTAAGACCTCTTATTTTTGGAACACAGTTTAAGATATTTTAGATTTAGTTCGAGAGCTTTCTGTCCCTCCATTGAAAGTGTGTGTACTCTATACTGTCCATGGTTAGAAAGGTAATAAAAACATCATCAAAGTAGTCCAAGTGACATCAGAGGGTCAGTTAGAATTTTTTGAAGCATCGAAAATACATTTTGGTCCAAAAATAGCAAAAACTACAACTTTATTCAGCCTTGTCTTCTCTTCTGTGTCTGTTGTGAGTGAGTTCAAAACACTGCAGTTTAGTGATATCCAGTTCGCGAACGAATCATTCGATGTAACCGGATCTTTTTGAACCAGTTCACCAAATCAAACTGAATCTTTTGAAGCAGTTTGCGTCTCCAATAAGCATTAATCCACAAATGACTTAAGCTGTTAACTTTTTTAATGTGGCTGATACTCCCTCAGAGTTAAAACAAAGCAATATCCCAGAGTAATTCATGTACTCAAACAGTACACTGACTGAACTGCTGTGAAGAGAGAACTGAAGCCGAACCGAGCCAGATAACAAACGAACGATTGACTCTGAATAAAGTGGTAGTGGACTACTTTGAGGATGATTTTATTACCTTTCTAACCATGGACAGTATACCGTACACACACTTTCAATGGAGGGACTGAGAGCTCACGGACTAAATCTAAAATATCTGAAACTGTGTTCCAAAAATGAACTGTGGTCTTACGGGTTTGGAACGACAAGAGGGTGTGTCATTAATGACATAATTTTCATTTTTGGGCGAACTAAACCTTTTAGTGCACTTTGAGGCATCTTCAAAAACTGCTTAGACTTTGTCTAAAGGCTTCCACCAGTTTGGCAACACTTGGAAACCTCAAATGAGGCCTTAATTTTATAATTTTACAGTGATTATATTTTTAACGATATTAAAAAACATGAAAGCGTCTGAAAGTGAAGATAAGGCACATCCCAAGCATATTTCAAAGTACTGCCATATAGCTAGAAGCTCCGTTCCACTGATACTGCTTGTTCGACACTCTCATATCCCCATGTTTGGGAATTTCTGTAGAGTTGTTTGCCAAGAGAACATGAACAGTTTGTTGCCTTTCTGTATCATTGTTTCCCTTCTTCGCCAAGGGACAGCTGGCACAATTGAGCAGCAGGGTATAAATTCCTGCCACACTGCCTTTCTTAAACAGAAGCTGGCAGAGGGGAGGAGGCTGCTTCATCCCAGTTAATCATATTGATCTGCATGAGTAAATGGACGAGCCTCTCCCCCAGGCTGAACATGACCTTCCGCTTGTCTTGATGCTCTTGTTCTCATATAATGCAGACATAGACTGGGTAAAGACACAAGAAATATCTGAGCAGCCAGAATGAGGAGAGATAGACGGGGGTTTTGCTAGTGCAGACAATTTGAGCACAGTGTACGTTTGATCGCTGCCTTCATATGCTCCCTGAATGTTAGCAGCCTCATTTCTCTAGCAGAGAAGGAATATCTATTTTAACTACAGTGAGGATTTCCTCTGGGCTCTGTTGACCTTTGTGATGTGTAAATGAACCCTGGATGTTTTTATTTTATTGTTTGCTTTTTCTTTCTTGAATTATTTTGGTGGTTTTTTTTTATTTTTATGTTTTCCAGACATAAACACCAAAATAATACACAAGTTGTGCCAATTTTACACGTTCCCATGCAGATAAAATTCTAGTTGGTGGAACTCACGGAAAAAGTAATTGCTCTGTGACCAATAAAAATGTTCTTTATAGTATGATTGCAGTCCAGACATACAGCATTCATCATGTTGTCATTGTCATATGACCTACCAGTGTCAGTTGGAATGCCATTAATAAATCCTTTCCCGTGTCCTCATGGGATAGTGAAGTAGCCACTAAATGTGCACTTAAGAAACTCGCCAGAAGCAGTTGGTTATTCTGGTTAATTTTGCCTAATGTTTACTTATGAAGTTCATACTACTCTATTTGAACACACTGCTTCTTTCATATACTTTTTTTTTTTTGCTCACATTGCCATTTAAAAATAAAGTTTATTTTCAATTATTATTGGCATCAGTGGTTCCATGATGAACCTTTAATATCCATGGAGCCTTTCCTTTACACGTGGTGAAAATATTTTGATTTTTTCTGAAATGTTCTTCACATTAAGAAAAAAGTAAGAACTGATATGAACAGTTCAATGAATAATTCTTTGGAGAAGCACAAAATGGTTCTATTATTGCATCACTGTGAATCCCCCACTATGGAACCTTTATTTTTAAGAATATATTTATACTATGTGGCTGTGAGGTATGCATGTTTGGATGTAGCCACCTTTCTTACCTGTTGTTTGTTCATACATGAAAGCAAAAGAGCTGTGAGATGGAACTAATTGGAGCAATATTTTGGACCAGTGATATTTCAAAATGGGTGGAGATATCAATTCCAGTGCAGAAATCAAAACAAAGGAAACCACATGTCTGGTAAGGAGGTTTGCCAGCTGAGTTTTGTGTAAATTATGTTTTGGTATAAGGGCAGAGGAAGAAGCACTCTTGCAGGTGGTTGATATTATTATTTTTCTGCCTGTTTCTTCTAAATTCTTCTTGTTTGTATGTCTAATTGTCTGTTTGACCAGCTGTCTCCATCTCTCTCTGGGTCTCCAAACTCATGAGGTGACCTGTCCGTATCATCTTAATAAGCAATATTGAATACTCATGATGATGCACTTTGGCATCTCATGATTGGTTGGTCAAACCACATGGCCTTCAGTGTTTGTTCACAGGGCTGCTGTGATAGCCCATATGATCAATGATCTTTCCTCATCTCCTGCTTCAAGGGTGACCCCATATAAGAGCACCTGTTAAGTCGAGTTGATTGAATTTTAATGCTGGGAATACCAGGGTGCCTGTGGCTCAAACTTAGAGGAGGTTGCATCTCGCCTTTGTCCTGAAACTGAGAGATGATTAAGACAGAAGTGTTTCAGTCAGATGTAGCTTTGCAATCTCAGTTAGAGCTAGGTTAGAAGATTCATCAGTAGACCAATGCCTCTAAACGTATGTGTTCACTTATGCAGAGCTGAGCTAGCATTTTCCTTTAGGGCTTTGAGATATTGACTGCAGAGCAGTACATTTAGTGGTAGAAACCAAAAAGTTGAGAAATACTGAATGTTATGCTAATGAAAGTTGAAAAACGATGAATGGCCGTCACTGTGAGAAGGCAGTGACATCTATCATAAGGTTCGTTTATTTATTTTTTATAGATTACAGATAGTGCTTAAATCACATTATTACATATTACTGCATTTCAATGAGATGTCAAATGCTGTTTGCATGCTTTCATTGAGTCTAGGTAAAAAAAAAAAAAAGTTAATTAAACTGACACCAACACGTGTGCTTAAGTCACACCTACATAGATAATACACTCAAAAATGAAAAGTCTGTCACAATTTACTCCCCCTCATGTTGTCCCAAACATGTATGAGTTTCCTTCTTCTGTGGAACACAAAAGATGTTTGAAGATTGTTGCTTAACAAACAATTCAATTCCTATTGACGTCCATTATTTCTGTCCCTACAATGGAAGTCCTTGAGTGGACGATCCATTTACAAATGTCTGAATTTCATTGTGTCAAATATCAAACCAAGTGGCATCTATGATCAAATTATGCTTGTGCATTTCTCAGAACTAACTTCACTTTTCTGAGACACTAAGAATTAATTTTAACCAATTGGTATCGATGTCATTTGTCTTGGGTCTATGAAGTCAGTTCCCTTAGCAGAATAACCAGTAGTGTAGTTCATAATATTAATGTAGAATATTAACAGGATTTATATAATACAAATCACATTCATGGCTAAAGTGTCTCTGTTAATTCTCTCAGATTAGGCGGCACACTTTTTTTTTTTAGTCTGTGCTCACATGATCTCTTGTAAATGGGCTTAGAGCAGGTGACTGACTGTCTCTTGTATTCTTCATCTTGATTTAGCCTCACTATAAAATGGAGTCTTTCTCTGACAGACCTCATCAATTTGAGGCAGGGCAGGATTGATGCTCACTCATTACACCCTGCTGGGGACCTGTTTATATATTTCTGTGGTTTTAAGACCACCCTCTCACAGCATGTGATATCTTTGATTTACTGATCCCAGATCTGTTGCTTTTGTGTTTGTGAAATGATTCCGATAAATCACATGCCTAAAGCATGGTTTTAAGGGTCATACGGCTAACCCTGGTTAGGG
The DNA here is from genome assembly GCF_023724105.1 of Carassius gibelio. Taxonomy (NCBI): domain Eukaryota; kingdom Metazoa; phylum Chordata; class Actinopteri; order Cypriniformes; family Cyprinidae; genus Carassius; species Carassius gibelio. The sequence continues at coordinate 7,252,062 of NC_068391.1, read as the reverse complement.
TCACATTTAGCAAATGCTTTGTGACTTACAGTGTATTAAAAGTTGTAGTTTATCAGTATGTGTATTTGTCAAATGGATTTGGGTTTGAGTTTTTTGTTTTTATATTAAAAATACAAAAGCTGCTGAATATCTGATAAATATATTTGCATTCAGTATGTCTGGAATATTACGCATGAAAGCACAATGCAGTAAAATTATAGTTATTCATTTGCCAAATACTTTCTAGACATTTTCTTATGGCTCTTAATCCATTTTTTGCTTTTTAAATTACTATATATATATAGCAATTTTAGATGAATGAACCTCTCCCTCACTTACTTCTCTTGTTTTCTAGCTCCTTCTTTCTCATTCACTCGCTTACACATACAAGTGCTGAGTTATTCTATGAAGGGAAAAAGTGATGCCCAGACTTGACACGGCAGTCTTTCTTTCATGCTGCAGAGAACCCGGACCTATGTATTTATTTTCAGTCTTATGTAGAGAGAAACATACAGTATAAAATCCTCCACAAATAACACCAGAAAATGAGTTAAAGCTCGATGCACAATCCTTGTATAATGTTGATTGAAATAATCGGTTGTTCTTGATGACAGGATTTTAAAGACCATCTGGATACAAAACGAGGAGCATATTGAGATTCAGAATTTGATGGCTCCTAGTGAAAACAAAACAGATTTATTATTTATTTATCACAGTAATATTTATATATATTTATGCTTTTATCCAAAGCAGGCTGCACTGCTTTACATTTTTTTAAATAAACCATAAAAAATGTTTTATTCATTCAATGTCCTAGTATGAATAACATTTGTTTCAGTATTCCTCATTTAAAAGTTTCCTTAAGTGTCATCTGAATAAATATAAATGTATTTGCTTACTGTCTAGACAACTTTTACCCTGTTTACTGTAACAGAGATAACATTTAATATACCAACTTGGCTACCCGGTGTTTACAACCAACCTTGTTCCTGTGTTTTGAGGTTGCAATATGATTAGTAATATGAGCAGTAGGAGCTTGTAGCTAATAAATATGACTCGCTGCCGTTTTTGCCTTTTATCTCCTCTGTCCTCGTTTGAGCTTTAAAGCAAGACCTAAGCATGTAATTTAATACACTTGAGCCTGACCCCTCCCCTGCGTTCCGTTGTCCTGTCTGGACCCAGACCATCTGTTGCACAAGCTCTTGTATCTGCAGCATGAATCACCACCTCTTATGAGAGAATAGATGAAGACATGACATTCGGTGTGTCCACATTTCTAATGAGGCAGTGCAGTATTGATGATATTTGTGATGTTTTCCCATTGGACGATCTCTTGGCTTTGACCTCTCATTGGCTGACACCTCTGTCATGGACTCCTGTTGGTAAATAATTCAAGAAGCTCCACCTTGTCTCAAGACGCACACTACTAATGTCAGACGGCCAAAGATAGGAAAAGAGAAGAGTGTGGGATATGGATACTGTTGCAGGAAACTGGATTTTTTTAAACCATTGAATGTATTTTTATTGTATTATTATTGTAAAAAAAAAAAAATAAGAACAACAACATAATAATATGACATCATATAAACATAATAAATAATTAAAAATAAATATATATTTGTAAAAAAAAAAATTATACAGTATATAGTTTAATCCTTGAAAGCAATGTTATTTTGGATTACAGCATAAACATAAATAAATATTAGTGCAATACAGCTCCAATATCCTCAGACTATTTTGTTTACACTGGGACTATCCAAGCTAAAAAATGTATGTATGTAAAGTTTTGTTTGTTCCATCAGATTTTTAGTGTCATGTGACTATCTAATGATTGGTCTTTAGTTTTTGTTGGATATACTAGCAAAGTAACATTATGAGCTTTGCTGCTGAGGCTGTCTGCGGTGTAAAAACCCATTAAATGACTAAATGGCCATCACTCTCTGAGTGAAGTTCACACTCAGCCTTAGTCGACATGCATGTGACTTCTCTACGGACGTGGACTTCTCTTAGCCAGAGTACCTACACTTGCCAATTTTCACTGCTGCATGTGAGGGATGGCAGTAATTGACCTACAAAGGTTACTTTCATGTAGTCTTCTCTTTTATCTTTGTGCCATCCAGCTTCTGTCACTGTCATCTGCCCTAGTTGTCTGTACTGTATTAATTCAGGATTGAGATTAATCATCAGTTTGGAGCCTATCGATCTGCAGTTTATTGGCAGAGGACATAATTTCTGATTTGCTAGATGAGTTTATAGATGACATTATTCAACAGATGCATCTGCTAATTGACTCTCTCTTTCTGTGGTTTGTTTCCATAATAGGTGGGGTCACTGGGGCTTGCTGCCTAGTTTGCCAACGCAGCATTAAAACACAACAACACAGCATCTTCATAGAGACCGTGTTTTGTGCTTTTTATATTGATATGTATTTGAAATGTCTTGTTTATTTGTCAAGTTTTCTGTCTGCCCATTTTTGTGGCTTGGAAAAAAATATACATATGGATGAACTAAAAGTGCAGTCAAGTGTCAAATAAAAATGTAATTACAACTACCTACTTTATCTGTCCATATTGGATCTTTAATTGCAAATGTTCCCTATTTTCACATTTAAATTACCTTTACTGTCTTAAAATTGTTTAAAATATATATCATTTAATAACAATGTTACATATGATCTTTAGTAGATAAAAAATAATATTAATTTGTATTACCTTGATGCCCAAATTCAGTTGTAGCATTAAAAGATTTTATTTATTCATTACCTCAGTAGTTTATAGCTAAAATCCAATGTATTTTGATTCATATGTAGAACTTAAATGTGTGTGTGTGTGTGTGGATATGTATATTTATATCCACACTCACACACTTGATTAAATTGTTTTGCTTGCACACATGCCTTGAATGCAAAATCCAATTTACTGCATTACGTACCATGGTCTTCTTTAAATGTTATTTAAAAAATATTTAATACATGGTAGTAATATCTTTAAAAAAAAGAATTACTGTTAAAGATTGATGCATTTGATTATAACTGTGATGGGTTAAATTTTCAGTTGGATTTAAGGAATATATCCTTTTAATCTGTCGACGTACTGGGACTCTGTTATAGAATAGTGCTTAAAACTACTTTTAAGCTGTCCTCCCAGAAGGATCAGGTCTGTTATCTTACTAAAGGGAAATTGGCAGATTTGAAAGCACACACATATATTCAGATGAGAGGAATGACACATTGTTTGGTCACTGAGGATTTAGATTTAGAGAAAAAAATTAAGATGTTTCAGGCAGATTATTAAAATCAATCTTTAAACTTTCAAAATGACATTCAAAAATTTAATTCCCCAGACATGGACTGTTTTACCCTCTTATATGAGAAAGGAATAAGAGGAAGGGTCAGAGGCATATGGAGATATTAATTCTGCACAGATGTGTGCAGGGTCATGAAGGAGCGCTGTGTTTTTATTAAAACTCCCCTAGATTATGATGGAACGGCAGAAACCTTCGTACCGGAGGACTTCAGTCCACACCGGGTCCAGATAATTGATTCCAATCTGACTTTTATGTTTCAGCGAATGTCAGGAAAAATGAGTTCTGTTTGTGGTTATGATGTCTAGCCTTCAGATCAGTGTCAGAGGTAGATATCTTTTATCCCATCCTGGAGGAGTACAGACCTTGTCGTTGTCACAAAATACTGCATCCCAAACCAGGGACACAGGCTGATGAGTTTTTCCCTGTGGATTGCTGCCAATGGAAGCTGCCAAAAACACTCATCTCCACAGGCTGGCTGGAGCTTAAAGGCCTTGCATCAGGAAAAATAACAGCATCTGGGGAATTTTCTGACTAGAAGAGGATCGGGGGTAGGTGGGCTGTTGAGATTTATGATTGAAGGGCGCTATAATGAGAGGGCATGGATTTTGTTAGGTGATATAATTGTTCTGCCACTCAGGATCAGTAGACAACATGCTCATATGTTCTTCATGCGCGGTGTGGGTAACTGACAGATACAGACTCATGCTCACGCCTGATAATACAGTGATCTGACTGATCCAGTCAAACTGACATGTTACACATGTGGTGGTTAAACAGGTTTTGTAGTTTTGCACACCAATTTTTTTCTCTCTATCATTTCTATTCTATCACATGACACAAATTTTTCCCAAGGGTGCTGCGGCTGAGTGGATAAAGCTTATAATGTGTATGTGGTTGGTTTGATTCCCACAAGTAGTAAGCCATAAGCTTTCACTGTTTTACCCATGAGCAAGACACTTAACTTCAAGTTGCTTTATGGGAAATTATTCCAGCAGCTACATTTTTAGAGAGTTATCTGTGTGTGTGTGTGTGTGTGTGTGTGTGTGTGTGTGTGTGTGTGTGTTTTCAGATTTCCTAGGGGTGAGGAGATACATATGCATGCTGTTTATAAAATTACAGTTCTTTTTTGTGGAGCAGCATTGTGATCTTTAAACGTATAGTCTTTTATGGTATAAATTAGTCTGGTTGTAAATATGCATTAAATGTGCATAAATGTCACATTTTAGTGGGTGTCTCCTGTAAATCATGGTAAAAATGTTTGATGCTTGTTGCAGCAAGCACCACAGACAAGTGTACTGTAAGTTGCTTTGCATAATAGTGTTGTAAATAACTACTTTAAAAGCTGTGAATGTTGACTAATATCACTGTCCTCTTGAAATGCATCTCTAGAGTACTTTGTACTCTTTTTACTCCCTGTTCGACATTGGGAAGGAGGCCCAGTGGTGTTAATGTACAGTATATCTCGTCCTTGGTTCTGACCCACATTAACCTACCTGCATAGGTTCAGACAAGGTGGTGTGCTGAGTAAGCAAAATCTCCTTTCTCATTCTTACTGAAACACTGACAGAATCAAAGCATCACTCCACAAGAGACGGAAGCGTTTGCACAGCAGTTGCAACATCTCCCTATTATATGGGGTTTTTGCAATGAATTGCACTTTGAGGAATGCTGCCAAGACCCCAGAGTGTATTTATTTTTCCTGCATATCATTCTTCCCTCCCCAGCTGTTTACAGATCCAAGGCACATGCATGCAGAATCAAAGTCATACAGAAGGAATATAGCCATGCTTCCTTTCAGCTTTTTCTGACAGCAGATAGGAACTCCTGCCAATCATACCGGCTCATGGTCTCATGCTTCTGCTATTTGGCTCTACAGTAGAGGTCTGTTACACAAGCAACGATTTTAACCCTAAATCGATCAACGCGTATACACGTTATGAGGCATTTTCTCCTGATAACCCCGAAAATAACTTAAATTGCACTTTCAGTTTTGATCGTACAGATAAGTGCAATACAATCAATACAATAAATCGAATCTGTAAAGGGTCTACTTTTTTTGTATACAAACATAACAACAACAAAACTTTGTGCATTTATAAAATAAAGATAACAAACAAGGTGTGCTGTCTGCAGCCTTTGTCTGCGCTGATCTTCATTTACAAACGCGTCATTAAAATGAACTGTTACTCAGTGAATGCTCAACGAAGAGACATGAGAGATATATCTATAGAAAGCTTGACATGTCTACTTTTAAACTAAACAAATATTCTGTGATAAAGTAATCCATTTGAAAACAACGTTATGTCTGTTTTTCACGTCTCCCTTCATTATCTTCTAATGTGACCACGCCCCCGCGCTGAACGCTCTATTCAGATTCTAATGTTTCACTGAAGCGCGTGGCTTGAATACACCCACACAACGGAAGACAATGCAGCGAGACTGTTCTTAAGGGGTACAACTCCACCAGAGTAAATGAGGCTTTAGGGAACAGAAGGTGGAAAGACTTAAACATAAGTTGAGCTAATGAGATGCACTTTGAGAGGCAGTGACACGTTGTTTGTTTCTTCCTTTTTTTTTTCTTCCTTTCAGTTAGTTCTGTTTCTTAGCCTTCTCAAAAAAAAAAAAAAAAAAAGTAAAATGTGACCCTGGACAGCAAAACCAGTCTTAAGTGTACATTTTTCGAAATTGACATTCATAAATCATCTGAAAGCTGAATAAATAATCTTTCCATTGATGCATGGTTTATTAGGATCAGACAATATTTGGCTACTATTTGAAAATCTGAGTATCAAAAAAAGGGTGCAAAAAAATCGAAATACTGAGGAAAATCGTGTTTGAATTTGTGCAAATGAATTCTTAGTAATGCATATTACTTAGCAAAAATTAAGATTTGATATATTTATGGTTGGAAATTTACAAAATATCTTCATGGAACATGATCTTTACTTAATATCATAATGATTTTTGGCATAATAGAAAAATCTGTAATTTTGACCCTACAATGTTTTTTTTTTTTTGGCTATTGCTACAAAGACTGGTTTTGTGGTCCAGGGTCACAAATAGTAATGCAATGTCATTTTGGCAACCAAAAATACTAGTGATATTTAATTTGTGATTCTCTAATGCCATGTTTTGACTGTCATTGTCTCTTTCATGGAAAAGTTACAACAGTTAAACATGTCAGAGGTGTGGACACTATGGCTGAGTTGACTGTGTACTTGTTTTTAATCTTCATTTTGATGAGCCAAGATATTTTACTCTATGCTGTTTTCAGCTAATACTTAATACATAACTTAAATGTAAAAAATTTTTTATTACAACCACCATCAATCATTTATATTTCAACAAAGAATTTGGGTAGAAATCTAATTATGTCAAGTAGATAAAAAATTGCCTGATGTGCAGTTTAAATGTTTTTCTTTAAGTGTTTAAGTAATTCAAAATGAACCAGATCAGCTAAAGTGTTATTAAATATTTAAACAATGTAATCTGGCTTTTTTTGTGTCAACCAATATTAGAAATGTAATTGTTTCTGAATGCATTATTTATACAGGTTAATTTTAAGAAAACACGCCCAATATCAGTTTGCTGTAACAACAAATTCTATTTTCATGAATCTGATTATCAGATAAACCTTGTGCTCTTATTTTAGGTTATTGTTAATTATGTGGTTATTTTAACAGTTTCTTCGTACATTTGGTTCAACGACATTGTTAAAACACATTTATCATTCAATGGAACTGAGCATATGCTTTAGACACTTACATTTTTGCTCCATCCATGCAATAAATGCAGCCTTCGACTGCTCGGGTAATGTTGTAAACTGAAGCCATTGAAAAACTACAGAAAAGCAAAACTACTTCACTTTAGCATTACTGGCCACGAGTACTGAGGAGAGATCACACATCAGCTGCTCAATCCTGTGACAGTCATAGGCAGTAGTAAATAGTGGAGTGCATGAAAGACCGATGCGAGGGCACGAACACCGTTCAGGACTTACTTAAGTCACTGGACAACATTACTTGAGTGTAAAAAAAAAAAAAAAAATCATGTGAAATGGATAAATTAAACGCCTATGCCTAATATGCACCGTCAATAATACAATTATTTTAATGAAACCATATGAAAATAAAAAGATAAAATAAAAGTGGTGGTTATTTATTAATAATATATCAATTGATTTTGAAAAAAAAGTATCTTAAATTAATAGCTACCATTGTTTCAAGTAGCAGCATTTCTGTTTAAGCTGCGTGCGCTGTTGCTGAAGAGCTGAATGAAAACTGAAGTGCTTTGTTAGCAAGTTAATTATGCTATATGAGAATCAGATATTTACACAGCATAAACATAATATAATAATTGATATATGCACAAAAAGACGCAAATGTAGTGATCTTGAACTAAGTCATGCAAGTTGGATGTTTAACTTGATGTGCTCATTTTCCCGTATCAACGCACTGAAATTCACATTAAATCACTGAATTCACAACTTTTATTACATTAATATTCTCTTTATAATGTTATGCATATTACATTCCCAGTTATTTTAGTTATTAATGTTGTTCACTGCAGATCATGCTACACACGCTGAAGCTGAAGAGCTGAATGAACACCGGTAAACTGAAGCACTTTGGTGGCAGCTTATTTAACTCAAGGAAATGCATCATATATGAGATTAATCAGATATTTATAAATGTAAACATAATATTACAACTTATATATGTACAAAAAGACGTAAATGCACAAGTGAACTCGAAGTTACGTGCTGTTCAGAATATAACTTCCTGCACTCTTCCCGCAACAACACAACTTAAACACAGGCGCACAGAGATACCATAACATTATTTAACAGTAATGTTCTCATTATATTATGATGCACATGTTGCACTTCACTGTATTGTGATTCCAATAAAATTTCAAGCAATTAAAAAACATAAGGGTGAACAGTACGCATCTGAAGTATCTCTGCAGGAAATAATGCATTCTTTATCTGCTATAATTTACCGGCAACATTTTCTTATCAGTTCTATAACGATAACATTAAAATGAACATTTATCGGCTGATACCGATATTTTGGCCGATATATCGGGCATCCCTAGTTCTGCTTATTGAAATTAAAATCCCTGCGCTGCAGAGCCCAGGTCTGCTGATCCCCAAATACCGCTCTTATTGTCACATGGACAGGCAGAGTGGTGCATGCTGGGAAGAAAGCTGAACGGAGGGGTTAAGAAGCACTTTGAGCTACACGGCTGCCTGCGTATAGAGTTGAGCTACAATAGAAATACTCACAGCAGGTGCATCCTACAATCCAGGGGAGAACACGTAAGAAAGGAGAGGGTAGATGGAACTTTTAAAATGACACAACATGATTTGTCATTCCTCCTTCTTTTCTGGCTGGCTTTGATGAAACGCTGGAGGATTTTTAGGTAATTAAACAGGATTAGGAATAACCTAGGGATCAGGCTGTTCAATTATCGTCCTCTGTTTTTTTTTTTTCTACAACCTTGCTCTTTTGCTCCCACTCATTCTATTTGTAGAAAAGATGTATTGGCTTTTAAGTTGAACTAAACTAATGATTCTGCTGCATTTCATCTTAAAGCCCAGAATTGCTGCTCTGGACAGCAGGAAGCACACGACATGCACAGGAAGAACAATGTCCCTTGTAGTAATCAGCTTAACCCTGCACACACACTCCCTAACAATGCTCATTAACTTTAATTAAGTTACCCACGTACTGGGGAGCAACTAATTAAAAGCTGCGATACTATTAACTTAACTGCATTTTTCAGAAGGGAAAAAGCAGTGAAATAGTGTAGCTTTTCAGCACTTTTTCCAACAACTAGCAGTAATTATGTGAAGCAAGAAATATACAGGAGCATTACTTTTTTCTCCGGAGCACCAAAGAAGATATTTTGAAGAATGTTCCAACTGTTTTAATCTAAATATATTTTGTATTCTAACGAAGAAAGTAAGTCAAACCGGTTTGGGATGTTGAACCAGTAGTTTACTCACATTCAAGTTGTTCCAAATCTTTATGCATTTTGTTCTTCTGATAAACACAAAAGAATTTTGGAAACCAAACAGATGCTGGTCCCATTGACTTCCATAGTATGAGAAAAAATACAATGGAAAACAAAATTCTTCAAAATATCTTCTGTTTTCAGCAGAAGCAAGAACGTTTGGAACATCTTGAGGGGGGAGTAAACGGTGACAGAATTCTCATTCATGAACTATCCATTTAAGACAACTACAGGATAAGAAGATCAAACCAGAATGCAGAAAGTGAAATTAATTTTGCAGGCTGAATTTAAAGATAAATTATTAAAGGTATCCTATGCTTTTTCACTTTTTTAATTTTAGTCAGTGTGTACTGTGTATTTTTGGTCATAAAAAAGATCTACAAAGTAATAAACCTCAAGGTCCAGCTACAGCAGTGGTTCCCAGCCATGTTCTTGGAAGCCCCCCAACACTGCACATTTTGCATCTCTCCTTTCTATGACACACCAATTTCAGGTCTTGGAGTCTCTACTAATGAGCTGATGAACTGAATCAGGTGTGTTTGATTAAGGAGAGATAGAAAACATGCAGTGTTAAGGGGCCTCCAGAAACGTGGTTGGGAACCTCTGGACTACAGCATTGTTTTCCGGGTTTTGTGATGTCACAAAGCAGCTCATTAGAATATCATTAAAAAAATTCCCACCGATGGAAATTTGAATGGTTGGTGGGTGGGAGGGTCGAGGTTGTGGCTTGAATGCTTGGTAATCCTGATCTGAACAAACGTGGTAAAGATTTACTACTAATCACAGGAGCACCTTTACTGATGAGATGTGCATGAAAATCAGATTCGATTTTTTTGCACAGCCCTACTTGCAATATATACGTGCATGCAAAGGTTTGCACTCCTGTTGCTCAATATTCTCGGGGTCTGTAACCACCAATCACAATGCAATGGGACAGCTAACCACTCACATCAAATTTCATATTTCAGAAGGCAGGCCTTCATCAAACCCAGAACTGATCAAGCTGCTTGTGCCAGGCTGGAAAGAAAGGTATTGTAATAATGTAAATTATCACATAATGTTTTCATGTGAAAAATAATGCGTCATGAGAGCATGTTCTAGTACACCCCCAAAGCAAAATCAAGACTTTGTTAAAGAGCATGACAGGACCCCTTTTAACACTTAAGGCGCCTTCAGAATTGGACACATGAAAGATACAAGTGGAGTAAGAGCAAAGAGAAAAAAGCAGAAAACAGTGCAGATATTGCATGGGGCAAGAAGCTCTTGTTGGGTAGCTGTGTGACAGGCCGTGCCACTCCTCCCCATCAAGTTGCTGTTCTCCCTAAAAATAGCTTCCCTTCTCTTCCTCTAGGCAGTGTGTAGAGGGAATAGCACCATATCCTTCACATCACTTCACACAGTGTCTTTGGTTATCTATCCATCCATCCATCCATCCATACGTCCACCTGTGTATCTACAGTATCTATCTGTCCATCTGTCTGTCTGCTTACCTCTCTGTCTATCTCTGTCTATATTTATCTGTCTTTTATGTCTGTCTTTCTGTGTATATCAACTGATAGGTGTATCTTTCTGTCTGTCATTCTGTCTATCCATTTGCCTGTCTGTATATGCATCCATCCATTTGTGTCTATCCATCTGTATCTATCATTCTGTCATTCTTTAAATTATTTAATCTATCTTTCTATTGTTGTCATTCTGTTTCAATCACTCTCCGTCTCATCTGTCTGTCTCTTTCTGCATTTCAGTTCAATGTTGTAACATTCTACTGTATCTGTTACTCTATCTGTCGATCTGTCTGTCTATCTGTCTGTCAGTTGCTTTATTCATCATTCGGTCAATTGTTAGGCTATATCTATTGTTCAGTCAATAGTTGTCTCTGTCTCTTGATCTGTGATCGATCTATTCTGTCTGTCATTTTATTATCTATCTGCTGTTTAATCTATCTCACTTCTACATCCAACGATTCCTCCACCTGTCAATCCATCCATCCATCCACCCACGTTCTTGTCTGTCAGTCCAAGAGTGCTTATTTTATGCCACTGCTCCTTTGTAATTATGCACTCTCAGCCTCTCTATAGGACAGAGTGGGCGAGAACAGTGCAGGGTGGAAGTGACTTCTAATATCATGCATTAGCAAAAGCATCCTCCTTTAATGGAATACAGAAGTCGTCATGCTAGCATATATGAAACTGGTTTCATACACTGTAATTCATCTGTAAACCAGGCTTTGATACAAAGGCACATATAGCTACTTCTAAAATGAAATTTGAGACTGTATGAATGAATATCTGGATGGTAAGTTCATTTGCTTTTGATTAGCTAAAAAATAAACAAAGATTTCAAGCAGATTAGAGGATCAAAACTCACTGTTGTATAAGCTTTAATATACTCTATAGTAAAACCTGATTCCTAATTTTGTATCTCTAATTCTTGATAGAGTGTGAAAGAACACTTGCCTTTTCCCCCTCCTCTCATGTGTATTGCAAGCCACCAGAGTATTTAGCAATGGATTAAGCTGAAAGAATGGATGCTATAAAATGAGTATCGGTCCCCTGATGTCCTCGACATAAATGGCTGTTAAGTCTCTCCTCAGGGGCTTATTGTACAAGTCTTTTGTTTATTGGTCTCTCATAGTCCAGTCATTACTTAATGAGCTCCTCATATCCTCATAGGCTTCATGCTTAATGAACAAGCCTCATGTAATTTAGCTCTGTGCCGAACAGAGAGGAACAAGAAAATTCATTGGCTGTATGCGAGGCCTGTCATGCCACTTTTAGGTGCTTCGGTTGATATGATATTAATCAATGCTTGTGTGTTTGAGGTTTCAGTATTTGTAATTAGGAATAAGGAAATCGGCCTTTGCGGTGAATTTCCTTTTTTTTTTTTTTTTTCTTCGGACGAGTGAAAATGTGGGGCTGGAAATATTGACCCGGCCTTCCCCCTTAGAAAGTGGCTTGCATTAGCGTAGATGAAACGACAACTAAAAAATGGCCCCTAAATGGATATTGATTGATTCATTTTGGTGTAGAGGCCAGTGACTGCTTTTCTGCAGTTATAATATTCTGTGCTTCTGAGGAGAGCTGTGTTTTCATTAGAGTTCTTTCCAACTACAATACAACCAACATGTGACCAACTTTGTCATCTTGGAGATTTTTCACGGACTTCTATTGTTTATATACTAGTTATTTATATATACTTGTTCTGCCATACCCTTGTTTGGTGATATACTAGTTTATCTGCCAATTAAATGTGTCCTAACTAGGGCTGTCGCGATATACCGGTATTGACGATAACAGTGATATTCAAATACACAATTATCGATATCATGTTAATTTAGTGTATGATGATATACCGGTATTAGTGATAACCAGAATATTTAAAATGAACATCTTATGATGACACTACATGTAAATACTTGGTAACAGTACCTGGCTGAGTGCCCAGGTGGCAGTATCGTGCCTTAACTCTGACACCTGTCACACAAGAAGAAGACGCAGCACTCGCAGCTACTCTGAGGAGAGCTGTGTTCATCAGAGTAAGCTGTTATTATTTTACTAGTCATAGACTGGGAAATATTATATAACCTATTAACAGCGGTTTTCTGTGTTCGTATACTTAAGTAAAGGGTGATTATTTGAATAAGTACCGCGTTTTCTTTACCTGTGTTATTTTTGTATTTGCAATCAATACGGCCTGTGCGTAGTAACACTTTATTTCTTTCTTTGTTCAAATCTATGAACAGTTACACGATTAAAACGGATCTTGAAAAACTGAGCGACCACATTGCTACATTAAACTCTGTAAAATGTTAGTTAGTCACAGTGCCATGCACTTAATGCCTCATCTGTGGTCATTCTTCAATAAGGTTCATTAGTTAACATATATAAATAACATAAATAATAATGAACAATATTTTCACAGCATTTATTAATCTTAGTTCATGTTAATTTCAGCATTTACTAATGCATCTTTAAAATCACAAATTGTATTTGTAAACATTAATGTACTATGAACATTGAATAACTCGATTTTTATTAACATTAACAAAGATTAATAAATTGTGTAATAAATGTATTGTTCATTGTTCATTCATGTTTGTTAATACATTAATGTTAACAAATGGCATCTTATTGTAAAGTGTTACCATTAATATTTATTCATCATACTGTTGAACTTGACAGTATTTTCTCTCTTGTTATTTCATAAGAGCTTCAAAGAAGAGTCTTGTGCCCTGCGTTTATCAGTATCAATATTATGCTCGTTGGGTGAAAAAGAAAAAACTCAATAAACAAAGTTAAAAATTATTTGACTGATATCTTCCCCACCCCAAGGTTTCTATAGATATCACTATATATCGACATCGTGAATTCTTAAGGCCACAATAACCGTGATATTAAAAATCTAATATCGTGACAGCCCTAGTCCTAACCATGACTTGCCAAAAACGGGGAAAAAAAGGTTTCTGTATGATTGTGCTATTTTGTCCAGCCCACCATATAATCTCTGGTCCATGTAGCTGTTTATTGAACATCAAATATCTGAACAGGCAAATTGCTTTGAATTAGAAACATCACTTTGCACCTGGATAAGTATTAGACTCAAAGAAACTTCAAGGGCCCTATTTTAACGATCTAAAAAGTGTAAAGCGCATGTGCAGGTGCACTCAGGACGTATCCAAATCCACTTTTACTATTTTGGATGGAACTACTATTACGATGGAAAAACTTTGCACCCGGGCACATGGTCTAAACGGGTTGTCCCTATTCTTTTAATGAGTAATGGGTGTTTACTACAAAATAAAAATCTTATGCATTGCGTTTTGTTTTTAATATTTGCAATGTTTGTGTGCTGCTGTGTGTCCCTGTGTTTAATAAGCAGCGTGTACATGCGTTGTGGACCCGCCTATACTAACATGCCCTTTAAATAACAAAGAAGAAACATTGCGCTAGACTTTAGTCTAGGTTTGAGCTTGTCTATGGCGCAGTCTATTTTCAGCTCCTTAAAATAGCTTGAACACCTGAACGCCTGAACACATCTCTTTTTTAGACCAGCACGCCCATGGGCGCAAAAATGAGCGCAAATGCATTTGCTATTAAACGACATGGCGCTGGACAGGAAAATGCGAATGGCATCGGACTGAAACTGGCAAACACACTTGCGATGCGGCTTGCGTCGCATTGTGCCGGGTGTATTATAGGGCCCTAAAGGTTTTTTTAAATAATATTTCTATGTTTTCCACATAGAGACTGTTGGTTGGTCCCGTACTGCATATTCATCCTTATGGAGACATTTGGTCCTTGAATGTAGGCAAAACCTGGCCTACACAAACCAACAAACCTGGCCAACAAAGTCCAGAGACACTATTGTTAAAGGAAACAATATCTACAGACTGAAACCATTTAAGGTGCACATGGTTCCTACATTTGACTTAACCTTGGGAAATTGGTTCTTTTCTCTGCCGAATGATTTTGAGAGAATGAATATATTTTCAAATCATTCCCCACTGCTCAAAAGCCAGAACCTAACGTCCTCCGGATGGTAAGCCTTCACGCTGGGTTGCTGTGATTAGAAATCCTTCAGAACTTAGCTGTCTCCTCTCCATCCAAGAGGCTTTGAATTTGCGTTGTGCAAATTAAATAAAGAATACAATAGTTTTACTTTCATAGTCTGCATTTCCCTCCATATGGATTATTTTGATTGGACTGTGCATTATGTTGTGCAGAGGTCTGCTGGGTCATTTACTTAAGAAAGAAAAACATAAATGATGATGCCAAAATGTTAAATGCCATGTGTGAGTACTGAGTAATTTTATTATATTTAGAAAATAACTTTTTTTTATATATATATATATATATATATACTGTATTTTTCATGCTGGTCCAGCTGCTTACAACTGTAAGGTTGAATTATTTTCTTTCAGCTGACAATTTGAGCTTCATAATTTCTCTGTTTGATTTTTCTACAAGTGGTCTGTGTCCTCATCATAGTGTTTCTAGATTAGTCTAGTGCACGCTTCCATTTATTTGACATCTATTGACCAAATATAAACCCACTGTAGCCTTCTGTACAGTGTTTACCAGTTTGTTGAGTACTAGTCACAACCCTGAGGGTGAGGGGTTAAGATAAGTAAGCAGAAAGTGGAAATTATCCAGTAAACCCCTCTGTATCTTTGTTTGCGGAGAGCTTAAGCTTTTGGCAGTAAAATCAGTGAGGTTGATTGGTTGAGGCTGGTGTGTGTGTTTGTGTGTGTGTGTGTGTGTGTGTGATGATGGCTGAATTGATAAGCAGGACTCCCTTATCACCCAGACAGACCCAATGAGATGTGGGGTGCAACGCCACAGGATTGAACTGTAAAATTAAAGCACCACTGGGGAAGGGAGCATGTAATTGAAGAGTCAACAAGCTATCAACAATCTCTTTCCTTTCTTCTCTTTGTTTTCCTCATCTAGCTTTCATTTTCTTTTTCATCTTTGCGAGGAACTTGATGTGAAGGAAATTGGACAGTGGTTGGTCAGAGATGAGCCCACAGCTGTTTTGAAAATATTTTTGCTTGAGTTTGTGTTGCCGGTTGAGATTGCAGAGATAGTTAGGTCATGTGGAAGATATCTCGCTTCCTCTTTCCTATTATCTAGCCGATGACTCTTAGTAAGTTTTTAAGAGTTTGTTCCACAGGATTTACTTTTATTGAGAACAACAAATAAACAGCTTTTACTCCCATATACTGCTGCTGTATTTTACTAAATTCAGTGTGCATATTGCTGTAAGACAAATTCTTTCCATCAAAATAAGTAAATAAATATATTTTTCTGGTAAAAAAATGAAAATTTTAATGGTACATTGTTTATAATGTAATTTATTTAAATTTTTTATTTTATTTGCTATTTTAAACTTATTCACTACCGTTCAAAAGGTTTGTGTAAGAAAGATTTCTGTTTTTGAAGTAAGTCCCTTATGATCACCAAGGCTGCATTTAATTGATCAAAAATACACTAAAAACTGGAATATTGTGAAATATTATTAAAATTTAAACTAAACATTTTTTATTCTAATGTATTTTAAAATATAATTTATTCCTGTGATGGCAAAGCTGGATTTTCAGCAGTTATTACTCCAGTTTTTTGGCTAAAACGTAAATTTTTCAAGATTCTTTAAAATGTACAAAGTTAAAAAAAACAGCATTTATTTGAAAGAAAAAGTTTGCGTGTGTGTGTGTGTGTATATTTAATGTTACACACATTATATAATTATAAATCATAAATCTTTTACTTGATAAATTGATTCATTTTAATGCATCTTCCTTGAATACAAGTAGTGATTTCTTTCATAAAATTATTCTGTAATTAATTTCTGAAAGAGCTATAATATCTTGGTTTGCTTCTCATGAAAGCTTTATCACATTTTAACGATAAGGATTTTACTGGAGACTAAAGACAAACCTACATATTAAGAAAATGTTTTTCACTGGTGTGTATGTAGATTAAACTTGACTAAATTGTTTCTTACACAGTTGAATTAGTCCACTTCAGTTGAATGTTGGATCCTGTCTGCACCTGTAGGTGGACATATGTATCGAAGTGTGTCTAAACGCCAGGCAGATATCTTGCAGATTATCTCTTGTATAATTAAATTTGGCTGCCATTTGCTGTGTGATTTGATTCCCTGCACTAACGTGACTCAAGCACGTCTGCTGCTTCCTCTCGAGCCGGTGGGTGGACCATAATTGGACCCGGTTGAAAAGGCCACAAGTGACACTGACAAGCCACTAATGAAGTGATCCGGACAGTCAGCCCATCTTTATGTGCTCAACTTAACTGGCTGAACCCACAGAAAAGGAAATAACACTCCAGGAGACAGAAATCAGGGCTAGAAACACAATTACAGCCTGAATTCTCACATAAACACGTCTCACAAAGCACAGTGTATTCAAAAATGAAATAAGGGTTTCTCAGACATCAACGCCGTTGGATTCAACATATGCACCTCCTGGAGTGGACTGTGGTCTTTTCTTGGAAATTGCTGGAAAAGGCTACTTTAATAGGGCTGCTTTTTTTTTTAAATAAAGGCTGTTATTGTCCACCATTACACTAATAGGCCCAAGTAGATATCTAAGAAAACCACAATTAGCATGGCTTCTCCCATAGGGCTAGACAAGGGATAATGATGTTTTCCATTCTCTTTTCATGTTTCTTTTTGTTTGATTTTTAAATTAGAATTGTGATTTTAAAAATATATATGATTTAATTGAGGAAGTCCATAATTTTTGGACAAAGCTTTCTGTTTGCCATTCATATATAATTCATCAAGACGACATCAGAATAGCTAATTTCATGCTTTTAAGAGTGTCTAAAAAGAATCAAGCAGTGGTAAAACTTTATTTTGTAATATATTTATTTTGTAATTTAAAGCTGCAGTAGGTAACTTTTGAAAAAATATATTTTTTACATATTTGTTAAACCTGTCATTATGTCCTGACAGTAGAATATGAGACAGATAATCTATGAAAAAAATCAAGCTCCTCTGGCTCCTCCCAGTGGTCCTATTGCCATTTGTAGAAATCCATCGCTCCCGTTAAGAAACAACCAATCAGAGCTGCGGTCCGTAACTTTGTTTGTGTTCAAAATGTAGAAAAATGTATATAATAAGCGAGTACACCATGAATCCATTTTCCAAACCGTGTTTTTAGCTTGTCCTGAATCACTAGGGTGTACCTATAATAAGTGTTTATATTCAGACTATTTCAGATTGCTTTGGGGGTACCGCGGCGGGGTAACCCAGTACCTTTGTGATTCTTCATAGACATAAACAGAGAGAAGTAGTTCCGGCTACGATGTTCTTCCGCAAGGCGCAAGCAGTTCTGTTTATTAACCGCTAGAGCGTCAAAAGTTACCCACCGCAGCTTTAAATGTTGGACTAATTTGCCATTGGTTTCCTTACGATATTTATATGGGGTTTTATAATGGTTTTTTTCAAGAATAAAATAAATGTTTATTTGTTAAACATAACTTGACGATACTTATATGTTCCAAAAAAACGTACAGGTTTTAAATCAAGCAAACCTGTGACTGAACTTGATTGTGTTTGCATTTGCAATCTACTTGCTCCTAATTTTGAAATTTGAATACTTTGATGTTTGATAAAGCCAACTGCTATTAGGTACGTTAATATTACATGGCTGGCACCTCTGGCCGTTTTTTTTAATGTTGTGTCAGGTCCGGTCACTTGTGTGTGTGTGTGTGTTTTGTAGGTAAGCATCCCCTTTGATGGTGACCCAGGTGGTGGAGTTAATTTTACACACAGGTAACCACTAAACATACCAGAGAAAGCAGCCTGTGGCAGTGTAGATTCAGAGGCAAATTTCTCCTGATAAATAAGCATGAAAAACTCAGAAAATCAGATTGACATTCAAATGCATTAAAGAAAAGTATCACAATTAAAACAAATTCTGATTCTGATCTGGTGACTGTGGAGGCCATTTAGAGTTAAGTGAACTCATTGTCATGTTCAAGAAACCAGTCTGAGATGATTTGAGCTTTGTGACATGGTGCATTATCCTTCTGGAGGTAGCCATCAGAAGATGGTTACGCTGTAGTCATAAAGGGATGGACTGGGTAAGCAACAATACTCAGGTAGGCTGTGGTGTTTAAACAATGCACAGTTGGGACCAAGGGGCCCAAAGTTTACCAAGAAAATATTTCCCACACCATTACACCACCAGCAGCCTGAACCATTGAGACAAGGCAGGATGGATCCATGCTTTCATGTACTTTACCCCTACCATCTGAATGTTGCAGCAGAAATCGAGACTCATCAGATCAGTGTGTGTGTGTGTGTGTAAAACATTATTATTATTAAATTATTTTTCAGCATTTAATAATGATATCTTATTTTGGTCTTGCTGTTGGAAACAAAAAATAAGCATTGTGACTCAAAATGTGCTCTATCACTTGGTTCAGAGGCTAGTTAAAGGGTTAAAACTGATTCTTCAATCTGGACCCTTAAGAAGCTCATTTTGAGCTTCCAGCAGTGTTTGACTACTCAAGGCAGGGTTGCAAGCAATGATAAACACTTGTCTTGATTTATGCTATTTCTTTGATTTTTAAAGTGTTATCAAAATCAGTGCTGTTCTGCTCTCTTCTCCTCTGTTCCTCATCTTATTAGAAAGAATGATTAACTGCACTTTTCTCATAATAAAGAAAGTGTTCCATGCCTCTCTGTTCCCTCTCCAGTCCCAGAAGAGGAGATGGATGGTTTTGAGTCCAGGGTCAACAGCTCTTCCCAGCTAGCCATTCACACACATTTGCGGTATGGTCCCAGGGTCACTCTCTATCTTGCCAGCACAAGCAGAGAACAAATAATGAACGGTGGTAACCCGTGCAGCGAGAGCTTGGGAACAGAGAGTTGAACTGAACTACGGAAAGCTGTCATGACTGTTGCAGAATGAAGAGAGGTATCTTCTCCTGGGAGTTAAATTTTGTGAGATTGCATATAGCGTTGATAATGATTAAACAATGTCCTTTACCATCAATGGTTGAGCCACTGTTGTTGTGTTGGCGCAGTGGATAAGACAAATGCCTTTAATGTGAGAGACCCAGGTTTGAATCCACTGTGAGACACCAATGTGTCCCTGAGCAAGACACTTAACCCCTAGTTGCTCCAGAGGTGTGTGACCTCAGACATATATAGCAATTGTTAAGTTGCTTTGGATAAAATCGTCAGCTAAATGAATAAATATAAATATGTTGGTCTGGCGGAAATGCACTTCCAGGCAGAGAGAAAATCAGATATCATTCCATAACCAAATGTATAATGCAACACTAGCAAGCACTGCCCAGGCACCGTTTGCCAACACAATAATAAGATCTCACAGAAGAAATCTTATTTGAGTTTGCCCAACAGGAATACATCCCCCTGTTGTAGTTGCAGTCTTTTCTTGTTATGCATGTCTGATCTATCAAACTGAGCTAGTGGAAAGAAGATTGTGTATCTTACACAATACGAATGATCATATGAATGAATGACGTTTTAAGTGCTTTTATCTGTTATACAAATGTCATGCATTTATTTCTTTGCTGTGAGTCTGTATGCTAGTGGCAGCATTGGTTTGTGTCTTTGCTGTGAGTCTCTAAAAGCATTTGCTGTGACATGTAGGACCAAGTCTCCATGCTACGGCCCACTGAGAAGAGCAGATCACCTTTAGCATGACAGCACTGGTAGTGTCTGGGTGAAGTTGATTACAGGAGATGGTGCAACAGGAACACACAGCATAGATAGTCACCTGAATCAAGAATGAATCTCGTTCAAATGTGTTGGTTCTTCAGCATGTAAACTAGTCTTCCGATCTCATTCAAATATCATTTCTCATCAGGTTTGTCAAGTTGTAATATCTTTTGCAATTTTGCTTCTCCAGTAAATTGATCTGATGTTTAGATGGTTTTCAATGGAAACCGAGACAAAAATACCATTTAAGTAATGGATTTTTTTGCAGTCTTGACAGGCTTCATACAGTATTTGCATAAATTTGAGAGTCTGATTTAAGCTGTTTTTGCATTTTGAGGAGAGCATTAGTATGTTTATCCTGTCTCTTGTCAACTTTGATTTAGCTGAAACAATTCTCCCTGACATAGACGTCTTCAACAAGCCTGGAGAGATGATATTGTTGTTTGTCAGTATATATTTGTATCTCCCACCATGCTTTGTCTGTTTCTGTTGTTTGCAAAACCTCTTAAACTATTCTCTCATGTTTCAGTCAAAGAGTGAAAAATCTCACTTAATCTTCCCCCTGATTCAAGCACAGAATCTGCCCTTAAGTTGAGCGCTCTCTTTCTCTCTCACACCCCTCTTTCCGTTTCCATCCCTTTTGTCATCCCATGTGGTGGCGACCCCTGCTAAATAACTCATAAATAAGAATGATAGATGAATGAGAGACATGAAGTTTGGGTGATAGATGGAAAGGATACATAGAGAGAGTGAGAAATGCTTGCTGTAGCAGCTTGCCGTAGTCCGATCGATCCGTCCAGCATTAGATGAAACAGCTCTGGACAGAACTGTTGAAAGCTGTCTGGAGCTGTCAAACTGTATCAGATCTCACTGCCTGCATTCTCCAGATGACATTTCGAACAAATTCTGCCATTTTACTACTGATCTTTGAGCATAATTCATTATCCCTCGGTGACAAACTGTTGAGAAAAGGATAAATGAGAATTTTTTTTGTTATTTGTAGATTTTGGTTATGCAGTTGTGCCTTAGGGGAACACATGACTCATGGTAGACACAGGTGGATGGTCAGCCTGCTTGTCATAGCATGTTGACTCTTTTGCAATTCCAATTCCTGGAAATCGAGCATAGTGCTTCAAAGTAACTCGGTGCATTACTTTTCTTGAAATGTTTTACTGTAATTAAATCACAAAATATTGTAACTTGTTCATTTAAAATTTTACTTTCTTCAGCATTGCGTGGTATATGCAAGGCTCAAAGTGTTAGCCTGCAGTACAGCTTGCAGCAAGCGTGCAGCCTTGTTTAGATGCTTCAGTTAATATGTTTGTTATAATTTTTAACATTTTAAAATGGCTTCCACTCTGATGCTACAATGCAAATGTTTATGCGAATGCTCTCTTGTTTAGCTTACGATTCATTATCTGTTGCTGGCACCTATGCTTGCCCAGGGTTGAAAATGGTCTTAACTCTGGGTTTAAAAAAGGTTAATCCTGGACTAAGCATAGTGTGAAAAACTTTTGAGAAGGAGATTAAATCGAGAGCATATGGAAACTTTTAATGGAAAGACTTCCAAGTAATCTCAAATGTGTCAAATCTGCAACCAAAAGTTACAGGTTTCAGTTTGAACTCAAACTTTTCTCATTAGATTCTTCTGAGACCAAATGTGAGTGAGTTGAAATATATCTATTTCGAATAAATAAATAAATATATATATATATATATATATATATATATCACTTTTTGCTCAAATTTTAAACATTGATAAGAAATGTTTCTTGAGCAGCAAATCAGCATATTGTATTTATTTCATAAGTAACAAGTGACACTGAAGATTGGAGTAATGGCTAAAAAAAATCAGCTTTGCCATCACAAGAATAAATTGCATTTTAAAATAAACTAATTATAAATAAATGTATTTTAAATTGTAATACAATATAACGGTTTCACTGTGTTTTCAAATAAAAAAAATGCATTAAAATCTTACCATTCCAATAGGTAGTGTAAATAATGTTCAAAGATCATAACTCTGTACTATATGAAAGAACTACTGGGATGATATAAACACACCTACAAATAAAACACCACATGTGCTTCTGATCCATCTAATTGTATTACATTGATTCTTAAATATTTTAGATTGATTGTCTTCATGGTTTTCATCTAGAATCGCTCAATCACATGCAAATGGCTCCTGCGCCCCTTCCTAGCTCATTCTGCGCACACTGTGCATAATGCATTCTGAGCACACGGCGCTGCTAACCAGACCCAATTACTTTTTGTGATCATCTAATTGGCCCTTTTTTGTTATGCTAATTCAAAGCAACAATCACAGATTGTCTCTTTATGTATGCGTTTTCAGATTGCTTCAGTATCCATTCCAGCTGGTCATTGCACACGAGCGTCACATGCGCAAACATTCTGCATTTATGACTTGATTTCTCATTCTGCCCTCAGATGCTTTATCGGTCCCATTGGAAATGACAGTAAATAAACAGAATGCCTGGCAGCTCAGTGTGTGTGTGTGTGTGTGTGCTGGTGTTCATGTCAATTGTTAAAGCCATCAGGCTGAGATCAGAAATGACTTGGAGCAATTAGCTTTAAGTGTTCATGGCCTTTAAAGTCAATGTGAAATCAAAATTGACTTTCCTTCCTAATGTGCATCCCTGGTCTTACGGTGTCGCTCCACCTCTGTAATGTCACATTTATGGAAGTAAAATGGGTTGCAAATGTTGAGTTTTAAGTTTTCTAGATGAGCTAAACCCAACATTTCTCGTCTCTCTCAACAGCATGAAATTTTCTTCCATTATGTCCTTCCATTCTTGCTTGGGGCTATTAATGCATTTTTCCACATTATTGGTATTATTGGCTTTCCTAAGGTGACATTGTGGCATATCATATGCAGGAGGCATTTGATAAGCTGTCTGCTTTCTCTCCTTCTCCATCCCTCCATCTCCATCTCTCTCATTCAACAGTATTCGGTTACTCTAGTCATTTGTTGACACACTCCATCAGACAGTGTCACAGTCAGCACTTTAGAGCAGCGATGGAGCATTAAGAATCTTGCTGCCAGGCACTATTTTTATTTGTTTTTCTTCTCCTCTAGTCGCTTAAAGTTCACTTTGTTGTTCCAATCTCATATGACTTTATTCTTCTGCGGAATTTAAAAGGAAGAATTTAGAAGGATGTACATGCAATTACAGTGAATGAAACTTTCAATGGGACTTTTCAAAATAGACACCAAAAAACTATAAAAGCATCAAAATATAGTATAATATTTATATGATATAATAATAAACACTACCATTCAAAAGTCTGGGTGCAGTAATTTATTTTAAAGTAATTAATACTTTTATACAGCAAGTACAGAAAATAAATTGATCAAAATTGGCATCAAAGACTTTTATATATATATATTTTAATAATTTAAAATGAATCGCTGTTCTTACATGCTGTTCTTCTGAACTTTCTATTCATCAAAGAATCCTGAGAAAATAAATAAATACAAATTGTATAAATAAATATTAATCAACACAATTTAAGCATTGCACAAAAAAAGAAATGTTTCTTGAGCACCAAACCAGCATATTAGAATGATTTCTGAAGGATCACGTGACACTCAAAACTGAAAATTATTAAATCAGTTATTTTCAATTGTTAAACAAAAATCACAATATTGCTGAAAAAAGAGACTTATGTTATTTCTGGGTAAACTATCCCTTTAAGAAATTTGTATTATGTAATTAATCTCTTCCCTTTCTCTTTTTTTCTGTTCATTCCGATGTGTCAGCATTTTATTTGTCTTTGCTCTGCATTGCCCTATCCCAAAAAGCAAATTGTCACCCACTTTAACATCTCAGGCAAATCCTGTCCCAGGCAAGAAACAAAACCAATTGCTTACGGCCCAGATAAACTCCTACTGTAAATAAATCCAAACGTTGGGCTTTGAAACATTTTTGGGGATTACTGAAGCACCATTGGTGTTTATTTTCAATGGAAGGAGTGAGTCACAAATAAATGTATTATGTTACATTTCAAATCTGGACCACTATATTTTGCCACTGAAATAACTCAATAAACATTCAGCAGAACTAGGTCAGAGATACGCAACAGAGCGTGCCTGCAGACACAAACTCCCTAACCGTTTCTGAAGTGCAATGCAAGGGATTCTGAGCTGCATGGGAAGTAGATTCTGTGAAGCCACCCTGAGAACAAGAAGTTCTCTGAGTTCAAGCCAATAATAGGTTCTGGGGTTGCATTGGGATGTGTTTAATGGTAGCCTAGTGTGTGTGTGTGTGTGTTTTGTAAAGGAGAGAACAGTTTCATTTCACACTCAACTGAATTTGTGGCATCCCTCAGTGTCAGATGTACTACCCTTGATCTGTGGAGTGATAGTGAGTATAGCAGTCCATCAGAGACCAATGAGGCACCAGGGGACTTCCATGTTCCTCTGTGTTGTATGTCTCTGAGTGGAGACCTACCCATGTGTTTTAGAAGTGTTGGAGCAACTCTGTTTACCATACTATATTTAAGTAGTTCTGCTTCTTTCAAAAAAAAAAAAAAAAAAAAAGAGTGTATATATTTTTTTTTTCCAGTAGCAGTGTGTAGCTTTTTAAAAACGTATCTATTTTTTAATTGGTAGCCCTAACCCTAAACAATTAATGTTAGTGAACTGCTTCTAAAGTTTTGCACAGAATTGGCCTCCTCATTTTATAAAATATTTAGTTTATATGAATATTATGAATATTTGGTTAAATTCTAAATTTTAGAGTAATTAGGGTGTTTAGATTTGTATTTAGTGTATATTATTCAGTAAACTTGAGCCAAATTTGAATATTATTGCTGAACTGAATCAAAATATAAATTTTACTGGATCAATCAAAATTAATTAATGATTAAAATTATGTGTTTAAGTTAAAGGTTTTATATATATATATATATATATATATATATATATATATATATATATATATATATTTTTTTTTTTTTTTTTTTTTATACAAATTTTGTTTTACATTTTAATCAGTTTTTTATTTTTATTTTTGTTTATTATTTTATTTCTATTATTAATTTCTATATAATATCTATTAAATCTATTTATATTTTTAAAGATATTGCCTCCTTGAATAGCTTAATAATTTAGCTTAAAAATATTTTACATTATTTATCTTTATTTTCATATATTTATTTTATATTTTTACGTACTAATTTTCTCTATTTATTTAGCTATTTATTAGTTATTATTATTTTACATATATATATATATTGCCTCCTTTAATAGCTTTCATGTATTTATCTTTTTGTTAGTAACTGTTTGACTGCTTTAAACTGTGGAACTTGTAGCTTGAGTTTGAGCTAAGCTTCAGTTTCCAGGTAGCTTTGTCAACACTGTGTGCTACTTTCTTTGTGTGTGGAGTGTGTGTTGTTGGAGCCTTTTATTTTATGGAGTGGAAGTATTTTCGCATGAATATCTTGACATTTCCATAACTGTCTTTTTTCGCTTAGCAGACTCGCTAGACTGATTGTACTGCTATTTCTGTCTGTCACTCTTTAACAGGTGCTGAAGGGCAGCAAAAAACTCTCCATGTCTGTGCGTTCTGTGGGCCGTATTCCAGGCGGTTATGTCACAAATCATGTCTACACCTGGGTGGATCCGCAGGGGCGCAGCGTGTCCCCTCCCCCTGACCTGCTGGTGGAGCATCAAAGCGCCACCCTGCGCAGGTCCAACAGTCAGGGCCGCAGCCACATGCAGTTTCTGCAGGACGGCGATGAGAAGAAGGTGAAAGTTTACATCTAAATGCATGCCTTAAGTTACAGAAATCAGTTAAATGTGTAATGTCCATGACATGCGGAGTCCCACAAGGCTCAATTCTTGCACCGCTTTTGTTTAGCCTGCATATGCTCACACTTAATCAAATAATGAGAAAGACCAAATTGCCTATGACAGCTATGCTGATGATACCCAGATTTACCTAGCCTTATCGCCAAATGACTACAGTTCCATTGACTCCCTTTCAAATGCATTGATGAAATGAACTGTTGGATCTGCCAGAATTTTCTTCAGTTAAAGAAGGAAAAAACATGCATTTGCATTTGGAAACGAAGATGAAGTTCTCAAGGTGAATGCATCCCTTGGGCCTTGACTCTAGGGGTCTAATAACTAAAAGTCAAGAATCTTGATGTGATTCTGGAGACAGAGCTTAGTTTCAGTAGTCATGTCAAAGCAGTAACTAAATCAGCATATTATCATCTTAAAAACATTGCAAGAATTATATGTTTTGTTTTGTCATCACCAGCAGCATGGACTATTGCAATGGTCTCCTCACCGGCTTTTCTAAGAAGACCATTAGACAGCTGCAGCTCATCCAGAACGCTGCTGCCAGAATTCTAACTAGAACCAGAAAATCTGAGCATATCACACCAGTCCTCAGTTCCTTACACTGGCTTCCAGTTACATTTAAGATTGTTTAAAGTAGGGGTGGGCGATATCTCGATATTTAAAATATATTGAAATATTTTTTAAACACGATATGGATTTGGACATATCGTATATCGATATATTGTTTATATTTAATTCTGATTCCGCCACTTTCCTTGTTTTCCTTCTATGTGCTGTGCTCACCCCTGCCTCCTTGATTTTGATATTTGGCATATTTGTTTTTGCAGTAGTTTTTGGGGGATTATTTTTCCTGTAGAGATATTGAAATATATCAAAATATATAGAGATATTTAATGCTCCATATCGCCCAGCCCTAGTTTAAAGTACTTTTACTCGTTTATAAATCACTCAATGGTCTAGGACCAAAATAAATAGCAGATATGTTCACTGAATATAAACCTAACAGACCACTCAGATCATTAGGACCGGTTAGAAATACCAAGGGTTCACACAAAACAAGGGGAGTCTGCATTTAGTTACAATGCTGCCTGCAGTTGGAATCAGCTTCCAGAAGAGATCAGATGTGCTAAAACACTAGTCACATTTAAATGCAGACTCAAAACTCATCTTTTTAGCTTATTGGCAGAGCTAGAGTTTTATACATGAGGTGGCCAAGGCTAATTCAGGAGGTCCATGACAGAAAATCAGTGTATAACTCCAACCTGGTATAAAAAATGGGAATTATATAAATTAATACTTTTATTAAATTGATCAAAAGTGATGATAAAGACATTTATAATGTTACAAAAGATAGATGGAGAACTTCTGATAATGTGCAAAAGTCTTCAAACACTTGAAGTTGCATTGTTTACAGCTCACCAGCTTCGATAAATGGATGTCGTTTTAAGTGCTCTGCTCCCGTATACTGTAGGTTGAGTGTGAAAATGAGTTTCCACTGGTGCGTAAGAGAGGTGCGGATGAAGAATTTGCCTTGTCTTTCATGAAACGCTGTCTATGCTGTTATTTCCCTAACCCAAAGCACTTTATCTTATTTGTGCCAGCTGATGACAACCTCAGTGCTGTCGAAGTGCCAGTGGTCCACTGACCTTTTCTATAAGTCATCATTACCCACACACACACATTTATGGGCTAAAATACAGTATCTGTGATTATCTCCATCTAGCTAATGGGCAATGGCGCTTTAAAAATAAGCCTGATTCAGTGTCTGTGGGATTTTTCCTGTCACTTCTAATAAGCTTTTTGTGTTCATTTTATTTGATTAGTTTAAAAAACAGTATAGTGACAGGAAGTGTGTGAATTAGCATGTGTGTGTGATGGATTTGCTTTTTACACAAGTCTTTCTGTTAAACATACACAGTGTGTGCTTGGCTGATAAACCCTTGATGGCGATGCATTTCCATTTAGAACAACACGTCTATTAGGAGCAGATTAGTGTTTTGGGCTAGGTGTCTTTTTATCAGAGAATTATTGAATATGTATGAAACGTTAAGAAGCAGCAGATATAAGTGTCTGTTCCACGGTTACACAGTCTCCATCAGACCTGAACAAAACTAAGACGTCTGCGGTTGTAGGCAGGTGCTCTGTTATGAATTTTAAACAATATGAATTAACTATATAAATCAGTGAAGGGTGAGAAAAAAATCATTTTGTTTGCACGTCATTATTGGCCTAAGGAACTGTGAGCACACACTGTTATTTGCACAAATTAAGCAATCAATCACTATATGTTGTCCATTTTGGCTCCTTTTAAATGTGAGAAACCTTTTTCTGTCCGCTCCCCAAATAGCACTGTTCCTTACCTCTCTTTAAATTTTGGGGGATTCGGTGCCAGAAATTGTTAAACTCACAGAGGCGTGTGTGTGTGTGTGTGTGTGTTTGTGTTGTAAAGCAGCCTGTGTGAAGTATTTTGGACGCTTAATCCACACTTCAAAATGTCTGAATGTAATTGCATTAGATAAAATATCAAACAAAGTGCATTTATTTGAATAAATAGAGATACACACTACTGTATTTCAGAATAGAAATACTACTGTAGTTCAGAAGTCTCACCAAGCTCACCAAGGCTGCATTTATTTAATTCCAAATGCTGCAAAACAGTAATATTGTCATTTTTTTTCTTCGATTTTAAATAACTGGTTTTAAAAAGTAATTTATTCTTGCGATGGCAAAACTGAATTTATCAGCAGTCATAACTGCAGTCTTCAGTGTCACATGATCTTTCAGAAATCATTTTAATATGCTGATTTGCTGCTCAAGAAATATTTTGTTCATTATGAATGTTGAAAACAGTTGTGCTCAATATTTATATGACAACCGTGATAGGCTTTTTCTTTCCGCTCCCCAAATTTGCTGTAGAGCTATTCCTCACCCCTCTGTCATGTCTTGTGTTCTCACCTGCGTGCCAGAATTTGTTAAATGTGATTATAGGGAGAGTTTTATGAGCTGTTCATTCAGGTGTAAATCTGCCAAGGTTATTGGAGAGCGCACGCTCTTTCTCGGGCCCCGGGGCCATTGGAAGTGAGCGCGCCAGCGTACTGCACAGCGTATTGCACAGCGCAGCAGAAATCTCCCTCGGTCCGTCCTGATTTACTACCCTGCTTTGTCAGTCTCACAACACGGTGCAGCAATTCATGGGTACTGAAACAAAAGTTCTGAAAAAGCGTAGAAAGATTATTTAGACTCTAGCACGCTACTAAAGACGATAAAAAATTACAGTATGTTTTGCTTTATGAATAGTGACACACACAAAATGGAGTATGGCCATATGCCACCTTGACCTTTCAGGGATGTCTAGTATGATACTGGGTGACAGATACTTTTGGTGGGTCCAGGTGTTTGGATGAGACCAGGCACTGCCGCATTGAACTCCCAGAGTCCCCCGGTGACCCCGTCTGATTGCTGATCTGCAGGGATTCTATGATGCATTCAAATCACAGCATTATTGTTGCTTTTGTGTGCTGCTCATTGAAGAGGTCATGGGAGTCACATTAGTTCTTCTGCTGGTTCAGCAGAACTGTCGTTCGCTAAGGCGCATAGGTTTGTTAGAGTAGAGAATTATAGTTGTAATGCACAGTAATGACTGCTCTATATTTGAGAGGTGAACAACACATTGTGTTCGGTAAACATTTTAATTTCCTTGTCGCCGTAATGTCAGTGCTACATTTGAACGACCTGTGTGTGTGTGTTTGTGTGTGTAAAGCAGCCTCTGTGAAGCATTTCATGCCTAAGCCACACTTCAGAATGTCTGATTGTTGTTGTATTAGATAAAAAGTATCTTATGCTAGCTGAGGCAGCATTTATTTGATCAAAAATCAAAGAGTTTAATTTTTTGAATAATTAAACAATACATTCATTTTATTCCTGTGATGGCAAACCTAAATTTTCTACGATCTTCAGCATCACACGATCCTTAAGAAATCATTATGCTGATTTGGTACTAAGGAAACATTTATTATTATTCATTTACAGTTGTGCTGCTTAATATTTTTTTATGAATCCATGATACATTTCTGTCTATATAGTTTGTAACATAATTGTTACAAGTTTAGTGTCGCTTTAGATCAATTTAATGAATTCTGTATATTGCATAGTGTATATTGTTTAAAACCGACCAAAATTATGTTAAATGCATTTTTAAATGTGTAATTTGTTCATTTGATTTAGCTTTTAATCAGACAATCTCTTTCGTCTTCACAGGTAAATTTGGTTCTGGATGACGGCCGTTCTCTGGGTCTCATGATCCGTGGTGGGGCTGAATACTCTTTAGGTATCTACATCACAGGTGTGGACCGAGGGTCTGCAGCAGAGTGTGGAGGACTGAAGGTACAATTTATGCCTTTATAACCAATATGATTTAATTTGATGTTTTTATTGCTTTTTGCTTAAAGGGTTAGTATACCCAAAAATTAGCCCATGAATCACTCACCCTCAAGGCATCCTACTAGTATATGACTTTCTTCTTTCAGACGAATCCAGTTGGAGTTATATTAAAAAGTGTATTTGATCTTCCAAACTGTTTAACGACAGTCAGTGGGTGTTTAAGTGCATCAGTCCAAAAGAAGTTAAATAAAGCGCATCCATCCATAATAAAAAGTGCCTCACACAGCGCCACGGTTTGTCTTACCGTGAACTCACTCTGTAATGTTAATTTTTATTTTCTCTTTCCAAATATTTAAGTTTTTTTTTCATTTTTTGCTTTTAGTCTTTTGAAACAGGTTTTGCCTAAATTGTGAGCAGCAGCTAATTGGTCTGTAAGGAAAACAGCTTAGTAAACAGACTCCTTACGGTCTTTATGAAAATGCAAAAAGGTTTCTGTGTTGGTGCAGTTTTGGGGGAATATCTAATAATTATTAGCTCAGTGTAAAAACAAAAGAAGCTAATGCAGAGTCAATGCTAAAATAAGATGTTCTTTGCACGCTGTCTGACAGGCATCTAACAAATCAGCTGGTTTGTTGATTGAAAAAACATGTTTGTATATTCTGTCCAAAGTGTCCAGCTGGTTTTACCTCTGCTTGCTTTGAAATTAGCACTTCCTTCAAATGAGTTTGTTCACGAAAGAAGAAGAAAGAAATATAGAGTCCACCGGGAAGTGCCTGTGATTTTTCTCCAGCTATTCTGCTGTTGATTAATATGCCCAAACAACCCACGTTTATTCCATTGTTCATTTATTTATTTTTTTGTCACAATTTGAGGTGAATATCATTATTATGTGGTGTCAGGGAAAGTTTAAAGCTGCCAATTTGCTTTTTGCCCAGCTTTTAGATTCATGGTGGGATTGAGAGGATATGGCAGTCTAATGGGAGGGCAATCAAGATACACTCAAGGAGAGAGAGAGAGTTGGAGAGAGTATTTGGATGTTTTATCTTTAGGCTATATTTCTGTTCAGAATAGAGATCTGAGATGGATTTCTGGGCAGTGGTTTGGCAGGAAGCTATGTTTACAATGCCTCACTGCGGCTTTGGGAATCAACAAACATGAAAGCAGATTCACAAACATTTATAATGGCACATTTACTGTATGAAATGTAACATACTGTACATTAACATATACTCTACATAAAAAATAAATCATAGCATTGTGTGATTAATGTAGTCTACTTGTATGTTGTTGTTTTTTTATCCTTTTTTATAGCTCAACTGTCAAGGTCGCTCTGAACCCCATTGTAAAATGAGCAGATAAGCCCCCATGAGTGTGAGCCACCACTTCAGAGTGAAAAAACAGCTTTCATCCAAATAGCCCGGCACTCAGTGATCAGGCTATTATAGTGTTAGCAGAAGATGAACCCCTGACCCCAAAAGCAGAAAAACACAAATGCACAGATCAATGAAACCAGGTGGATGAACCATCTATTTCCCATCAGTTCCCATGAGATTGATGTACGGCCAGGGGGTCTGCAGAGAGGTTGCCTTCAATAGGCCCATATATATTAACCTGTGTGAAAATATTGGCAACAAATCCCTTTTTGTTTAAACCAGAAGTGATTTATCTTGGAATTACCAGACTTCATAAATATTAATGCTGTGTTCCATTCAACTGTGAAAGTCAGAATTTCTAACTTTCAAATCAGAAATCATAAAGTGACTGCCAGTATGTGGCATTTTAATAACAGAGATGGATTTTGGTGTTAGAATACTTTATGTTATGGAATGTCGGGCAAGCTCCTCATGTCAAACTCAAATTCTTTTAAATATCTATTTAGCTACACTACATTTTGGCAGTGTCTTTATAAAAATCAGAATAAATATCAAATAATAGAATGTATAATTAGAGCAATTAGTATTTATTTTATCGTTTTGGTTCTTCCCAGGGACTAAAATCTTTTGATTCAGGTCATTAAAAGACAACAATTTGATTTGTTCAATTATTTGACTGTTTAAAGTAGAAATACACTAAAAGCAAAGTTAAAAACATAATGCATAGCAACATTTAACACAATATTTTGGAATAGAAAGATGAATCAGTGAATCTTTTTCATTTGCATGTCCAAATTAACTGATTGACTGAAATGAATCATACTTCCACTGTTTCGTATGAGATCAGTCTAAGAGAGCATGTTTGATTATTACTTCGTCTCACTCGACAGTAAAGCTGCTGTTTACAATACAGTCTGACATTCACAACAGCAATATAGCATCTTGTGACACCCATTCTTATTGGAAGAAGTAGCTTGTTACATTTTGAAAAGAGCTGTTGAAAAATGTCCAAGCCTGCATTCGTTTCTTTCTTTCTTCATTTCTTTCTTGGGGTCCAGTATTGTTTAGACTCAGACTTTTTTCAAAATATCTTTGTTTGTTCCACACTTCCATCAGGACAGTCGTGATGGATGAATTTAGTCCTATCTCTCAAAAGATTATGACCGCAGTAGCACTTTATTCTACAGGTTTGCAAACAATTTCTGTTGTCTTATCGCACTCCTTGCCTTAATCTTAATCTCCAACCCTGGGGTTTAGAAGGTTGAACCCGAGATGCAGGCGGATGCAGCTCGGAGAGGTTTATTTGGATGGAAGAATGTGCTAGTATCTCAGCCTCAGTGTTACAGAGCACAAAACCCTTACTGACCCCTGAAGAGCTAGAGTCAATCTGTAGATATTCACTGAAGCCTTCGCCTCAATTTCTGTTTTTACCCTCCTCCTATCTCGAAAGTGCTTTTCCACAGTGTTATTCTTTAATTTGTATGTATACAGTACGTCTTACGGTCTGTGCTCGCTCTATTGTGGTCTCACTTTGGGCTGCTCTTCTATAAATGCACTAAATGGATGAGGAGTAATACAATTAAGGCACTTCTTGGCTGCAGGATGATAAGACACTTACTGGGAGCTGTATTGTAGTTTGTAACAGTCAAATTACTACAACCCATAAAAACGATAAAGGCGTTTTAGGTCTTCATTTGTTTAACTGAGTTTTTAGTGAAACTCCGCTGCTCCGTTAGCTGATATCAGACACAGTTACTTGAAAAGTTGACGTTTTTTCATTCAGTAAATCAGACGCCCATTTCTCACTTTCTCATAAATAATTATTTTAGCGCATTTTTTATCTTAATGAAAATTTTGAAAAAAGGGAATATTTTATTTTATATTTTATTTTCATTTATTTATAAAAGGACAAATACATAATTACTGTCATATGTAAAATTGTGTTATTGAAACTATCAAGTAAATTCAGTGAAATTTTGTATTTTATTATAATATAGAAAGAAGAAATTCGTCATTCCCTTTTTTAAACTGTTAAGTTAATTAAATTAATAAATAAAAATGTCATTTTAATTTAGTTTAAATAGTAATATTTTCTTAGAATCTATCGTTCTCTTCTCTTACATTTTTTTATTTGGTCAGGTAATTCAATTAAACTTGCTAAGATTTTTAAGCTAATGCTAAAAATGCTGGAAACTGATTTTTGAACTAAAATCATATAAGATTGCCCTTCCAGATTCCTAATTGCAAGACCTCAGAGACTCTTAAAGTAATGCTTTCTTGTACTTGCAAATGACACATAGTATTTCCTGAATGTCTGCGATGTCCCTTGACCTTTGCCCAACGTGCTTTTCACCTTAACAATATTTTATAGCTCTAACGTTTGAAGCTGTCATGATTCTTATCGGTCATATTGAGTGCCGGTTCCTTCTCTATTCAGCTGTCCACCCTGTTTCACATAAAGCCAATTCACTTTGGTCCTTGAGGAGTTGAGAAGAAAGTCATTGCTGTGGAAACTTTTGCTCAGGAGAGTCGTACACTTTCACTCTGATATTTGGGGAGATTTTCAGTTGCAAGTTTTCTGCTCTTTTGATCTTTTGGCACATAGCCATATCCAAAGGCTGATACCCATAGGCAGTCTTTCAGAAGAGGAGGCTATTCATCACAAGAAAAATCCCTCCAGACTAATAAAAGCCTTTTAGAGTGTGAACATGATTACTTTTGCACATTTGTAATCCATTTTGAAATGGTCATGCCTCTGTGTGATTGACAAATACGGTAGTTTTACGGAAGAAGGGCCTCTGTCTGTATGGCTGCTCCTGTCACTTTGAGTTAGTTTTACTCAAACTTTAAGTACTCTTGGTGTAGCCATAAGTCTTTTAAACAGCCATTAAATACAATGATAAATGAATGAACGGATGGGGTAAACACCACTTTGTCCATATTCAGAGCATGACCGTTTCATTAGAGAATGGCAGGAAGAAAGATGGAGAGGAAGAAGGACAGAAACAATGATTAAAACCAGTATAAAAGAATGATGACAAGATAGACTGGAAAACAAAAAGGTAAAATCTCTTATCCAAGTGACGGCATTTATCAATGAATACTACAGCAAGAGAAGACAACAATTATAGTTTTTATAACATCATGTGAAATACTAAAAGAAAGCTTTGTACTCCTAAAGGGTACACATTAGTACCTTAAAGGTATATATTACTATTTAAAGTGTAGATATTACAAACTTTTGAAAGGGTACCATCGCAGTGACTGCTTTTGTAATTTTAATTTAATTTTATTTTTTTGTTCTGAGAGTGTAAAATAGAATAAAGAACATATAGATAATATAGGGTGTTTAATGATTCAATTTAATGATTGTTTAAAAAAAATATTAAAATATATTCAGGTAATTTATTTAATTTTCATTTAAATATTTAAAAGTATCAATGCATTCTGGGAAATTTGTAATAGTTTTAGAAGTAATCTATTGCTTATAATTCATCATTGTCTACAAATTGTATTTTTGATTTACTTTTAAATTTAATGAAACTTGACTAATATTTATTTTATTATACCTTTGTATTATTTGAGTTTTAGTTTCAAAATCAATCTGTTTCTTAGAATCCATTATGCCCTTTCTAATGAACTGCATTTTTTGAACTGCATATAGCTTAAAAAGTTGTCTATATAAAAAAAAATTTTTTTGATGTTTTTATGGATGATTTTTAATTGCATATCTAGATTGATCATTCACATGGGGTTTACGACTTAGACAAATGGCTAAAAAAACTAAAACATTTCTGGGTTCCCATGAAGCATGAGAAACTAAACAACTGCCATTGAGTTGAATGGGAGTGCTAATGGATAGCTTTCCTCATGTCTATCTAAAGCAATTTAAAGTTCTTTAAAAAAAATAGTTTTCAAAAACACATACTCCAAACTCATGCACAACAGCAACCTTGCAGATGACTCAGTGATCATGCATGTTTAAAGATGGAAATGTATAGTCTTGTATTTGGTTTACAGCTGCAAGCGCTAAACTAGTTTGGTAAATGAAGAATGAGTGGTGCACTGTGCTCTGACGTTTGACGTAACAGTAGAGCAGATGTTATTGCTCTCACAAACATGGATTTGTAACTAAGCATGATTGCTGTGTGCATTAGCCACTGTTTCTGATTGCTGTCCGGATATAAGAGCCATTTGGGGAAAAGAAGCAGCCAAGCTGTCTTCTCTTCCGTCATCTTCTTCCTCCTCCATCACTATAGACAAGCAGGAAGGAGAGAAATGTCAGGGATGCTGTGGTCGGGACAGGCCTTATTTCAAATACCTAGTATTTTCCTCTTTCACTCTCAAGGTCCTTCACACTGACAGCAATGAAATCTCTGGAGGCCTCCCAGTATTTGCTGTTGGACTCTTGTCGACTGCTCAACTTTCTAGTCAACTGTCTGTATCCCATCAGTAGTCGCAGCATCATGTTGCAAGTTGTCTCTCATTGCTCGTTGAAAACGAATGGTTGCTGGTTGCTTTGCAGCTACACAACGCTTTTTTTCCTTTACTGGCAGGGCGTGCAAAATGCAGTGTAAGGAAAAAAAGATGGAAGGATTTGAAAAAGAAAGAAAGAAGCTAGAGTGTAATGTAAACATGAGGATTACTCCTCTTCATCCAGTACTCCCCACGTGATTCCAGGGCAGGACAGAAGATGTTGAGGGGTTCAGAGGAGATTAAATATTTATTTCTGTAAATATAAATCAATATTGTTACTGTCTATTGCCAAATTTTGCTTTTAGGTGCTACAGTAAATCTAAATATTGGATTAAATCTAGATTACAGTTTTTGATCATGCAATAATTGTTGAATTTTTTAAGTTTCCGTTTTTCGTTTTTGTTTTTTTAAGTAGCTTAGTTATGTGCTTTTTTATTCATTTTCAAAAACATATATAGCTATACATCTTTCACTTTTATAGCTTTAGACTGTATAGATTTATTTTATTTCAGTTCAATTCATGTGGACTGCTTTTATGATGCGTTCAAGTTGTTTTATTCTTTTTGCAATTTTTATAGCCACTTACACACTGTTTTGTTGTTAAAAAAAAAAGCTGCACGGATATTATTGCGAATTTCTGGTTTTGATGTGACGAGATATGGTATCTCAAGCGTTTGAACACTCTGGAGTGATACACTGAAAAGAAATGCCAGGAGATAAACCTGAGCTAATGATCTGCTGTTTCGCTTGAGAAAGCAAGAGCCCATATCTGCCGCATTGATTTCAAATACCTCTCTTGTGTTCTTTGGGAGAACAAAGCCAGATTGCGTCCAAATTGATAAACAGCATAATTTATTAATATCATGATTACTGCAAAGCCTATTTAATTACCCTCAAGCGTCTTTGGGTGGGCAGAGGGGCAGGCTGGGTATTGATCCATAAAGACAGCTGGAATGAAATTGTGAGATGAGTGATGAAAACAGAAAGAGAGCAAGATAAAGAGAAATGGAGCCAGTTTGCTGTTGTGACGAGTTAATCCCACAGTAAGAGTTTCCAAATAGAAATATTTTACTCCGAGCCGGCCTGACAAAAGAAGAAACAATGAGTCAGATAAATGAGTGACAAGCAGAAGGCGCACGGGAAAAAGATAAAGAGCAGATCAACGAGTGGGAGGATGAATGGAGATGAGGAGACTGTCAGAACTATCTAGAAGAAATGTACTACATTTGTAGAACAGGATTGAATTTAAGCTACAGCATGTCTCTGTTTTTAGCCGTCGGTTCAGTTTCTCATCCAGTACTTAGAAATGAAGTGGTTGATTTAAGGCACATTACATTTACAGTAAAAGCAGGGCTAGATGCCTTGCCATCTAAATTGAATCTTTTTCAGTGACCTGCTGGACTGAAATAAGGAAGCAAAATGTTCTTTTTTCCTTTTTTTAATCCAATGTGTTTATACAGTTTGTAGGTTAAAGGCATTTGGAAAACCATGTAGGTGATTACATTTAATGCAATTTATAAAAAAAAATATATGCATATTTATTTATAAATTATTTTTACATGTGTATTTTTGGTATAGTATATCTTATTGTTAATATGTTAGAATATTGAGTAAATTTTTCATGCAATGATTTAAAAAATATATATATATTATTACAGAATTTTTTTTAATTTAAGAGTTTTAAATGCTGGATATTATTAAAAAAAAACAATTCTGATAATAATTATATCCTTCATAAAGCAGATATTTTATAAGTGACGTGACATTAAATTCTCAAGCAACTTATTGTCTTTACAATGTCTAGAATATTTTGACAAATATTGTGCTACTTTATATTTTAAGGGACCCTTGCAAAAGAACCTTCATGTTTGGGGGTCCTTGGAAAAAAACGTTTTGTTTTATTTGTATACTATCATAGTATTCATTCATATTTTCGCTTTTATTTTTATATGTTCTGTTTTCATTTTAATTTTAGTTTGTGTGTCAGTAATTGTTTTTATTTTTTATTTTTATTTAATGTTTTAATAATATTCTATTAAAATGATATTTAATATTAAGTAAAAGTATAAATTAAATAAATTATTTAATATAAAATAGGATTATTGCATCAAATAAATGATTTCATTCAATAAAGAATTTTTTTTAAACAGTAGTTAGCAATACCAAAATTCTAGCCTATTGTTTTTATGTTTGTATTTGGAAATTTAGGCTATATGTGCAGTTCAGAAACAGCTATTATTTGGAGATGGCTTATTTTGTGCAAGTACTTCATAATGTATTTTGCTTGTGCTCTTTTTGTATTCTCTTTATAAGGTGGACATGAATATTTAAAATGTGTTTGTCTATGGGTGCATTCTTTTCAGTCAGTCATTGCAGTTTTAACTTTCTATTTATCTCATCATAACCTTCTCTGCTGTTCCACAAATCTGGCCTGACCACTTGATGTCCATCCAGACTGCTCCGTCTCCAGCTTCATCAGAATCCCCCTTTACCTCCTGCCCTGCTCTACCACCACCAGCCCACCCATCTTCTCCTCTCTCTGCTCCATTATCTCCACAGGTCGGGGATCAGATTCTGGAGGTCAATGGACGAAGTTTCCTCAGCATCCCACACGATGAGGCTGTACAAGTGCTGAAGTCTACACAGCACCTGATGATGACGGTGAAGGATGTCGGGCGACTGCCACATGCCCGCACCGTAGTGGGCGAGACAAAGTGGATCACAAGCTCACAGATTACAGACAGCTCGGCAGGCAGCAGTGTCACAGGGTGAGTGAAAGAGGGTGATGAGAATGTGTGGAAACATGGAAAGAGTGAGAGATAAAGGAGTCAAATGAATAGAAGAGAAAGCTAGTAAATTCCTGGATGAATCAGTGTTTTTGGATATAAATATTTCAGCCAAAACG
The DNA here is from genome assembly GCF_023724105.1 of Carassius gibelio. Classification (NCBI taxonomy): domain Eukaryota; kingdom Metazoa; phylum Chordata; class Actinopteri; order Cypriniformes; family Cyprinidae; genus Carassius; species Carassius gibelio. Next base: position 7,212,575 of record NC_068391.1, on the reverse strand, counting down.
CTGAAAAATATTGAAAATGATTGTCTGATTTGTCAGATTGTGCTGCTCATCCTCAGGCAATCCAAGATGTTGTTGTTTTTTTTTTTCATCAGATCAGATTTGGAGAACTTTAGCATTACATCACTTCAGCTGCAGTGAATGGGTGCCGTCAGAATGAGAGTTCAAACACCTGATAAAAATGTCAAAATAATCCATAAATCCAAGAATCTACATGACTCCAGTCCATCAATTAACATCTTCTGATGTGAAAAGCTGCATATTTGTAAGAAACAAATTTACCATTAAGGCATTTTGAATCTAACCTTAATTTAACTTCTGGCCAAAATACGAGTCCATAATCTGTAATAATGCTTTTTTCCAGTGGAAAAAGTCCATAATTGTTGTCCTCTCACATCAAAATTCACCAAAATATCTGTTTTGGACTGTTTTTGGCCTTTTAATGGCTTGATTATCTGGTGGATTTCTCTCTTGATTCAGACTGTTTTGGGTAGACAACTCGTATTTTTGGCCAAAAGTACTGATTTTAAGTTAAAAATGGCTTAATGATTAATTTGTTTTTACAAACATGCAGCGTTTCATTTCACAAGATGTTAACTGATGGACTGGAGTCATGTGAATTAATTGTGGATTATCATAATGTTCTTATCAGCTGTTTTGACTCTTATTCTGACGGCACCCATTCACTGCAGAGGATCCAAAGTTGAACAAGTGATGTAATGCAATATTTCTCCAAATCTGTTTCGATGAAGAAAAAAAAAACTCATCTACATCTTGGATGGCCTAAGGATGAATACATTTCCAGCAAATTTACATTTTTGAAAAAACAGGCCTACATATTTTAATATTTTAAAATACAGGCTTAAGAGTCATTTTTTGCCTATCATACATTTCTAGAAGTGTATAAAATGCTGACACCCTCTATCGTACATTAAGCAATACTACTATTTCACCGAAGACAATTATGCTGATTTGTTAATTTGTTCTTAGATACAGCACAAGTCATGTCTTGGTGGTGCGACTTAATGATCTTGTTTAATAAATTAAAAATGTACAGTACAGTTCAGCCACAGTCATTTAATTAGAATTAAGGTAAAGCTTCCAGCCTTAGTTGAATTAAAAAAACTGTTTTAAGAGCAGGTTATTCAAAAGATGAGTTTTAATTATTTAATTCTATAAATCAGCATCTTTCCAAACCTCTGGGCTATTTGCACTTAGAGGACTGTAAACTGAAAGGAGTCTGTTCATGGGTTTATTCCAGTCGCTGGTGGTCTTTCACAGCCTGTTTGGAGAATATGAAGCTCATAAAGCAGCTCGGGTGTGTCTTGTGCCAGTTCTCTGGTTCTCTTCTTGTTAATGGAGGTTAGCTGATGAGGTGAGCCGGGTGCTCTGCTCTCATGCCAGGGGAAAAATGCAAGGTGGCATTTTATATAAAAGCTTATTATCAAGCTCCTGGTGGTCTGGGGTACGAGTTCAATCCAAATCCAAGGGCAGAACTGGCACAGGGAAGTATTGTACCTGTCATTGTTACTGAGCAAATTGACAAGTTGATAAAAGCAGTTCTTGATATGACTGCAAAATGCTTGAGTAATAAAAAGACATGAAACACATGTTTGAAAGCGGTTGTCCGACGCAATATCCAGTTATACAGTTTAGTGATCATTACTCAAATATTTTTGACCAGAGAATGCAGCGATTGACCATTCATCTGTGTGATAATGTAATGTGATTTAATGTAACATGTAGGGATATATGAGAATTTAACCCCACTGTTGAAATTTTTTGGGTCGATAAGAGTTTTGAATATTTCTGAAAGAAGTCTCATATGATTAATAAGGCTGAAAAAAATAATAATAGTAGTTATATATATATATATATATATATATATGTGTGTGTGTGTGTGTGTGTGTGTGTGTGTGTGTGTGTGTGTGTGTGTGTGTGTGTGTGTGTGTGTGTGTGTGTGTGTGTGTGTGTGTGTGTGTGTGTGTGTGTGTGCGTGCGTGCGTGCGTGCGTGCGTGCGTGCGTGCGTGCGTGCGTGTGTGTGTGCATGCAGTAAAACACTAATATTATGAAATATTATTACAATAAAAAAACTATTTTATGCTAAGTAGAACATTCTAAATAACAGCATTTATTTGAAATATCTGAAAACAATTAAAAAGTTTTTGTCACTTCTAATCAAACCAAAACAATGGACCATCATTTTCCCTTAGGCATCCAGGTCTGATCGAATGCTTAACTCTAAAACCAGAAACTAGATCAGTTTTATACATGGCATGTGTGTCGGAGTCTCTGTTTGGCTCTACATCTGTTTGTGGACGTTCAAAGGGGTTGTAGAGCATGTATATGGTATTGATTTCTCTCATGTTTACCTCTTTCACACAGACTCTCTCTGGACCAGGGAGCATCAGCATCAGGAAAGGTGAGTAGGCTACTTTGTTTCTATATTTGAACAGGATGTTCTCCACTGTTTGGTTTTAGCAGCATTAAAAGTGTGAGTGAAAAGGTATAAGTGTTTTTTTAAATGGCTCTCTGCAAATCCTGGTGAGCTCCAGATCATTTAGGATAGTTATACCTTGTCTATTGTCATTATAGAGTTAAGCTTTGCTCATTAGCGCCATGCATTGTTAATTTTCATGTCATATTTATACTTAAGGCTTTCAAATGAGTCCAATTTATATGTAAACAAATTAATTTGAATTCATTATATTAATAATTAAATAAATTAAAATGTAATTAAAAATGCAATTATTTGTTGAGCCTCTAAATGAAGATAATTAGTTACAGTACTACATTATTGGTTATAGACTTTACAAAAGTATTTTTGCTCATTCATCCCAAGACACATACCTCTGAAAATGTATGCACATACCTCTCCTTTTTGAGCACTTCTCTGCAATACATGAAAGTTATATTCAGTTTTAAAAGTTACAGAGTTCAAAAGGTACTGAATAACAGGAATGCGACCTAATCAAATGCCTCCAGGATCTTTTTTTGCAGGTCTATTTATGTTCAAAGTGCTTCTCTTTTGTCCTCCATAGTGAGGATATATTGTTGTTATGCAAATGAGCCGTAGTCAGCTGCATAATAGATCAGGCTCTTGTATTTGCAGTGCTTTGATACCTAAACTAAAAAACTTACCTTAGCCAGACTAATCACATAGGAAAAGGAGTCAGAATCACAGATCAGTTCATTTTTGCATTATCGGTTGATAAGGGAACGTGGGGATTGTGGCTCTTACTCTAGCTAGGCCATCATACACCTGTTAATGTACTGTGAGTACAAAAAAAAAGAAGATGTTTGTGAACAGAATAAGAAGAACAGAAGAACTGAAAGACATAGGAAGGGCAATATACAGTATGGAAGAGAATGGGATGAAATGGGTCCCTCTGGGCACATGGGATCCAAGTTGATCTGTATTCAGACTGGTTTCTGCAAAAGACACATGCACTTAACATTCTTAACATCACTGTGTGTTTGTAAGACTGGTGTAGAGCTATATTGTAATATATATGAGAGGGTCAGACTGGCATGCGGTACCTTTGATCTGCGACTTTTAGAAAATGAATAAGCTTATAAGCTTCTGTAATGTAAGAAAGCATTTATATAAAAGCATATACAGTACCACACTTTCAGGTACTTAAACTTATTATTAATCAACAGGATTAAATAAAGTATTATAGTTAGTCATTGGCAATAAAAACAAATTTTGTTTAAACGTTCTTAAGGAATAAATGAAGGAACACCTGGAATGTATTTTAGCAAATTGCCGGTTTAATTAGAGTAGTATCTGGGCACATATTAGCAAAAATATTCGTGAATTTATTATAAATGATCACTTTGTTTTGATAAGTGAAAACAACTGATATAATTTCGATCTATAAAAATTGTGAGTATAATATTTATGACGTGTATTACATGAGTAGTTTATCAGAAAAGAGCTTTGAGTTGAGTTGAAGTTTATTTACTTGATCAATACTAAGATTGAATGAATGCAGAAAGTACATTGAAAGAACAATTTGCAAGAAAAAACAAATACAAAACACTTGAGAAATATAAAAACAAATATTCCAAACATATTCTACAATACTATGCCAAATAATAATGAAATATATAGATAAGATATACATATGTGCACACACATCCATACACTCAAATACAATAAAAATAAAGATTTTTCTTTTTTATAAAATAAGAATTCTGTCATCCTTTACTCAACCTCATGTCATTCCAAAACACATATATCTTTAAACCGTATGATGCGAAATGAAGGCATAATATTTATTTCTGTGTGAACTATCTCTTTTAAGAGATACGCTAGATATACTGTGCTTGAAAATGGCCTTAATAACAGGAATAACTCTTGTGAAGAATGAAAAAATATGGATAGAAGGCAAGAGTAGAAGACATAAAAATACAGGATAGAATAAGACAAGAGGAGGTGAGAATGTGAAAAGGAAAAAAAAAAAGCAAGGTGACCCACTCGATGAACAGGGTTTTACAAGGTCCTCCTCTGTAAACAGAGGTTTATGCACAAAAGAACGGATTCCTATAAAGTCTATAAACATATTACCACGGGGCTGATTATTGCATGCAGTGGGAATGACAGGCTGAAGGACACGGTTAGATGAAGTGCCTGGACTCATGTCTGTGGGCTTTGAGCTTTTGCAGTAAACCACTCACTTTGTATTCCAAAGACTCATAGCTCCATGATTCTTCGGAGGACATTGATAAGTTGCATACATCAGTTTATGCGAGAAAGGCAATGTAAATTCATAAATCATTCCTGATATGTAGACATAAGCGTGCATTTGTAGGTGGACACAAATACGTTACGCAGTTCCTATGAAATAAGATTCACATTACAGGTAATATTATAATTACTTGAGTTCATCACAGTAGCTGCAGTAAAAAAGCACAAACTTTGCAACAAACATCCATTGCTTAATAAAATATATATATATTTGTGGTTATATAACAAATACTTTTTTAGTCTCTGATTGTCCAATGTTTGCCTGCAGAACAACCCAAGCGTATAAATTGATAATCATATAACTGCTTCATTATGTTTTCATCAGTATACGTGCTTTGATTAATTGTAGGTCAGGTAAGAGCAAGTTGAACTTGTTAAGGGTGCAAACACAGAAAATTATGCTTTGGTTCTTTTGAACTTTTCAGAAATGTTCTAAACTTTAACACACATTCAACAGACAGAAACCAGTTCATATCTGTTGCATTGACTGCAGCCGAAGCTAATTTTTGATCCAGATATTTGAGAGTGTGTTCTCGTCTGGTTGTATTCCAGCTTTCTAGAAATACACTACAAATAAAGTCACATTGATGTGGGATCACAACTAGGATCTGAACTTGCAAACGTTTTTTGTGAGGATTCCTCACTATGTGACCTTGTCGAATGTTTGCTGAGTAAGGCACTTATTTCCATTGCCTGATGGGAACTCTCTGTATATCCCAAGCGAATCTCAGCCCCCTCTTTGCCAACTGATTTCAGCTTAAACCCATTTCAGCTCCCCTCATTTTGAAGCTACTGTAATTGAATTCTCCAAATTGACATTGCCCGTTTAAGAGAAGAACTATGGTGGCCCTCAGGGGCCTCAGCACAACAGTATTAGCAAAGTAAACAAAGCACAGTAAAATATAAAGCTTAAAAAATTCTGACAATACTCTGAAAATGCATCTGTACGGTCGCGTCTGCAATATTACACTAAAAGGTGACATACATCAATTATATTACCATAACTCTATATAATATTCATAATGTCATGGCAATTTTATTATAAAAAATTCTGCTATTATAGTTACACATTTAACTAGTATAGAAAAAAGTTTTAACATTAAAAAAAAAAAAAAAAAAGCACTTCAAGGCACTGTAAAGCGCATTTTTCCTGAACTTCTACTGACTCATGCCCTGACAGATGGTTTTTATGTTTGGTTTGGTCTGTATATAAGAAAGCTTGCTTATATTTCTGAGAGCTTATCTCCGGTGTGCCTTTAGGACATCTATTGAGTGCTCCGCTCTGCCACTGTTCTAAAGAGAGGTGTACAAATCTATCATCTCTTTGGGAGAGACGTGCTCTTCGAAGCGCGGGACTTAATGTAGCTCAAGAGGGAGGAAACGAAGCTCCAATTTTCGACATGGACCATAGTCAGGCCGAAACAGTAATATCATCTGAGAACCGAGACCTTGTGCTGTTGAAAAGCTTAGTCATTCTCTCCATGTCGTCGGTTAGCATATTAAAACTCTGATAATGAGACCGATAGAGCTGTAACCGACAGCAGCTCCCGAACCCAAGCATTTGTCATTTTAATTAAAATCTAAGCAAGGTGACACTGATCTTGATTATCTAATTATTTCATTTATTGCTCAGTGGTCTTATGTTTTAGCAGTTAGAGGTAATATAGAACAGAATGACTTTAAAATAGTCAAAAAAGTTTGATCTATCTATAATTTAGTGTTTTTTGGTTGTGTTTATTATTATTATTATAGTAATTACTGCCAGTCCCACCCCAGGATGAACTTCTCCACACTTGCCCGACCTTCGCTTTGCTTCATTTCATCTAAGGACTTCTTCTTTCATTCCAGAAGCATGTCCCCTATAGGACACTTTATTTTATTATTTTTATATTTGCGTTCTATTTCATTTGAGAGAAAATAGCTTTCCGGTCTTTATAGAGGTGAGTTATCTCAAGTTCCTTTTAGATAAAGCTCAATCTGGAGCTAAATTGTCTCATTCAAACCTTATTCAAATTCTCTGGGGTGTGATATGTAGGGACACGGCTGGAGTTTCTTCTCTGTGAGTCACACAGTGAGGTTCTGGTGGACAAAACGCTTGTTCTGATTGTGCTTTCATAAAGATATGATATTGATCAGCAATTATGTGTTCCTGTGATTTAAAGAGGCTGTCAGTTGATGGCATAACTGGTAACCACAGAGGCTGTAACACTACTGATGGCGCATGATCGATCCCATCTTGGCCGCTGTCGTTCTTAAGGAATTATAAAACCTCACATTTTTCTTGCTTGTTTTATTGATCATCTTTTGTTGGAGAGATTCTGCTCAAGCTTTGCTTTTAGTAATTGAACAGTGGAGCTGATATCTCAGAGTGCTCTGGAGGGCCACGCTTTTGAACCTCTCAACATCAAACTAGACAGAAACAGTTGTGTTCTCATCTGAAGAAGTCTTCTAGCTCTCTCTTTGAAGAAATACTTAAAGGATGCATGTTGAAATCTACAGTTTCCACAAAAAAAGTATTTTATATATATATATGAAGAACCACTACTGTAATAAGAATTTTTTCTTGAGCGACAAATCAGCATATGAGAATGATTTCTGAAGGTACATGTGACACTGAAGACTAGAGTAATAGCTGCTGAAAATTCAGCTTGTCATCACAGGAATAAATTACTTTTTCAAATATACTGAAACAGAAAACAGCAAATTTGTGTTACTGTATCTATATTCAAATAAATTGAGCCTTGGTGAGGACGCAAGACTTATTTAAAAAACATTAAAAATCATTCTGTCCCTAGCTTTAGATATATATTTATAATATATATAATGAAAAATGTTAGTTAGATTCGCTTCTTGTAAGTTTCAGACTTAAGGCCCGTTCACACCAAGCACGATAACTATAAAGATAACGATAAAGATATAGTTCTAAAAATCGTTCTCAATATTAAAGAATAGCGGAGTCCACACCACAACTATAACGATAAAGGCACAGAGAAACAATATCGTTGGAATCACTTTCAGAATGATTTTTTTTTCTGATGAATGATAAAAACATTGCCAACCAATCAGAATCAATCCTGCTGTAATGAGCTCGAGGAATTTAAAGCAGCAGACGCGCGTCCGCTCAGAATACACAAACAATATCGTTCGCTGGTGTGGACGCTAATATCGTTATCTTTATAGTTATCTTTATAGTTATCGTTCTTGGTGTGAACGGGCCTTAACACTGATCTGAGGGCTCAGTGTTCATCTCATCTGCAGTGGTTGGCCAAAGTTTCAAAAACAGTTTGTTCTCCGGGTGAGGATGAGTTTGAGTTCAACAGCACAGCAGCTAAGGGGATTTATGGGAAATCACAGGGTTTTCAGAATAAAACAAAGAGAAAGTGGAAATAAAGTAAATGGCTCTCTGGACACTGGCCCTGCTGAGAGCAATATGGTCAGGACAGCACTTAATGTTTTTCATTTCTTTTTTCGTAATTGTATTTTATTATATTTAATAATTTTGCCAGTTTTGTTCTTAATTGCTTTCTTTTTGTCCCTACCTTGGGTTTGCAAGCAAAAACAGCAAATTTCTAGACTAGTTATTCTTCAATGTCCAGTAAGGGACATGAGCCTCATGGGTCAAACCAGTCAGGGGATTTTCCTCTGAAATACTGTGAAAATAAATGGTCTGTTATTTGATGCAGCCGAAATGCATTGGTTCCTGTGGGAGTGCTGTATGATAGAGCTTATCTAACTTGCAGCGTTTAACACAAAACATACTCTGTTCTAAAGAGAAATAAAAGAATAAAGGCAAGAATAGTTCAGGCATTATCAGCATTCACTCGCCTCAACTGCCATCTCTGTCTGTATTGATCAAGCTCAGTTCAAAGCATTGTGTCTTTTGACGGTTTGATAACATAGACACTAGTGTTGCCTGAGTGCACCTGCAAACCTGACCGTTAACTATCATGCATCTCCACCCAGCAAGTCTACAGGCTATTCAAGCAGACATAACTACATAAAAATTAATTTAAGGCATGCGATACACCCCTAATCGACCCAAAGTGAATCTCAAACCACTCAGATACAGTAGGTACGTAGCAAGTACCTAGATAGTTATACAGTTTTCCAGTTTATCCCTTGGCTGTATTGCGTGCCAATTCTAGGCTGAGCGAAACACAGATCGATGATCATGTTGACTCTGTAGCAGAGCTGTTTGATTAGGAGACTAATTAAAGGGAAAGCTGCTCTCGAGGAGAGAGTCTGAAGCATCAGAAAGAGAAAATAGGGAGGAGGGTAAAAGACATTATGGAGATGAGAGTTATGACCTCAGCAATGAACCAGAGGCTTATCCAGAGATGTTAGAAGATTTCAAATGTGTGCTTTAAGGCCACATGTGTCTCAATATTAGAATTAATGTTGCGTTTCTTCTCTTATTTGCATTCCTTCTTTTCTCTGTTCTCCTCAGGGTGGCTTTTATAAAGGTGTGGCGGGATCTCAGGTGACTCTGTCCAGTTTGGTGAACCAGAGCAGGGCCATGCTGGAGGAGCAGGCCAGACATCTGCTGACCGAACCGGAGAGGCAGACCATGGGTTACTACATCCAAGAGTACCGTGATGGTCACATCGGTGTTGAGCAGCTGGTCATGGCCCTCTTTGAGCTGTTCAATACACATGCCAAGGTGGAGACATTTACGTTAGTCTTTACATTGATCTTTAGTAAATGTGCATATGCTCATGTTTGGAATAATAATCTGCCACAGTTTAACAGTCTAACAGTTTTGCTCTCTACTTTATTTCTTGATGTATTGTCATACTTGGTAGTTTCTACCAAAATCTGTATTGTTAGTAATTAGTAATTCATAATTTAACTTTTTTTACTTTTAAATGAAATGTATTGTTTTTATTATTATTATTATTATTATTATTATTATTATTATTATTATTATTATTATTATTATTATTAAGAATAACTATTATTATTTAAATTTGATCATGTGACACAAAAATTCAGTTTTGCCATTAAAAGAGTAAGTTACATTTGAAACTTTATTAAAATAAGAAAAGTTATGTGAAGTTGCAATATTGTTTTCTACAAAATATTAAAATCTCTTATCATCCCCAAACGTTGGAATGGTAGTATAACTACTTTAATTTGCTGAATTATATACACAATTTTTTTTTTTTTTTTTATTAAAGATTTTACTGGCTGAAAGAATTATTATTATTAATACACATAATACTGACACTACCCATAAATGTCCTCAGTGTAATGGGCCATCATTGTCTGGTGATTTACAGTGATATATTCCCATTCATGAACATATTAAAACCCTTGAGATTAAACCAATCAACACGAGTCCGGTCACATTCAAGGCTCTGGATGTGTGTGTATTTGCAGTTTTCTCTGCTGTCAGAGGTGAGGGGGCTCGTGGCCCCTCAGGATGTAGAGAGGTTTGACGGCCTGGTTCTGAGACGAGAGATCGAGGCCCTGAAGGCGAGGCAAGGTGCCGGAGCTGGGTTTCAAGACTCCTTCTCTATGGTTTCTTACCCTGACACACTGGCCTCCTCCTCAGCCAGCTTCATGACCAACACCACCCTCAGCTCCGCACGGGTAAGAAGAAACATCGGAATTATTTTCTGTTAAATGCTTGTGTGCAGTTATTATTGAATCAGACCCAGTGTCTATACGTATCTATGATTTCAGGCAGGAAGTGTTTTAGGCTGTGCTTCTGTATTGGTGTGGGATGAGTGGATGGCATTGTTGCTGTGTGTGACATACAGTAGACATAAAAAGCCATTCACAAAATTGGTGGGCAATTTGGGCACAAAGAAGATTACTAGGATACAAAATGAAGGGCTGTAAAGTTGCTGTGGGAAACAGCTTTTGTGCTTTCTGTTGAAGGCTTTTATGTCCATCACTAGAAACCTGTCTGTCCTCCTGTCTCACTCTATCCAGACATAGGCACGTCTCACCTCAGCTCATCTGCATCTCATTGTGAAAGTGCAGCTGTTTCGATTTGTAGCCGTCTCAGGGGTGTGTGATGTTGCTGTGACAGATGGAGAAGTGTTTTCTGACAGATTTTTAAGCCTGCTGACTCCCAGTGTAAATTGCAGGAACAGTTTAACACCCAATTCCCTATCCCTCTCAATAAAACAGGAACGACTCCTCTGGCTGATAGATATGATGGAGGTAGGTTAAACAATCTCGTTGCTTTCCCTTATGAAATCTACCAATAGTAACCTTAGTTCCCACTAGCAAACTGTAAAAATATATTACTGTCCTAACTTAAGTACTGTAGTAATATTCAGTGCAGTTTGTCCTGCACCATTTCTGCTGCAGATATGAATGATACCTCAAATGATGCAGATTATTGAGGAGAGCGATTAAACTTATGATTTGTGCCCAGTGACTGATGAAATGGCTGGGAGAAAAACTCACATATATTAACATTAAAGGAGATACTCCTTATCTAGGGACTGGAATATCATAGAGACTTATGAAGGTTTTTTTCCCCCCAGTAACCAACCACTTAGAACACCCTAGCAACTGCATGACAACACAAATCCACTTAAAACATCCTAGCAACTGCATAACGAGCCAAAACAATCTACCTAACACAAACACACAAAAAAAAAACAGAGCACCTTAACAACTGCAAACACAAAACAAATCCACACAGAAAACGTTAGCAACTGCATAGCAACACAAGAAAACAAAAAGAACACCTTAGCAACTCCCTAACAACCACCCACATTACCATAGAATTAAGCACCAATTATGTCATTTTTAAATACCAGTTATGGATGCTTGTTTCCGCCACTGCATAAAAAAGGTAATTGTGACGCAATTCCGATTTTTCTTCAATTGTGAGTTCAATTGTGTTAAATAAACAGTTTATATTTAGCAATTTTTACTTTATTTCTTGCAACTCTGACTTTTTGTAACTCCAAAGAAAAAAAGAAGTCAGAAATGTGAGATAAAATTATTTTCTTTTATCTATTTATTTCTGTATTTATTTATTTATTTTTGCTTCCATAACCAGTAAATATAACAATGATATTGTGGTGGAAAATATGGTTACTATGATATTTTTTAAAAATTTTAAATGCATGTTTTTTCCAGCGTGTTTCTAGCAAACACATATATTTTAAAGAATGGGTTTGCTATGATGTGATTTTGTTTTTAATACACATTCACACATAATACAGCACACCTTATATTCTCTGCATGGATTGATCTCTCTCAAAGTCACTCATATCTGATATCTGTCTGTGTGTATGTGTGGGTTGCAGTGTTCCAACATTAAGTACAGGCATGCATATAGCAAATAAAAAATGTGTCCGCTATGACTTTGTACCTCTTCAACATGGGTCATTTGTCTGTCTGTATGTATGTTTGTGTGTGTGTGTGTGTGTGCACACGTGCGTACATATGTGTGTGTGTGCACTTTGGAAATGAGCGAATGTATTTGTATGCAAGCTTTGTTTGTGGCCCTCCACTGTGGGTTGGTGTTGTTGTAAGCTTGCCAGCTCTGGCTCTGGTAATTACAAGAAGCAGCGGCGACGGTCCACACTGCTGCCCTGCAGAGCTCCGCAGACGAAACGCTCGCTCTGGGACTCTCATCCTGGAACCGCACCTCATCAGCCATATGCAGAGCTGTCACTGCAGATAAGCCCCCCCAGACAAAATAATAATAATAAAAAAAGAAGTGTCGCAGAGAGCGTCCTGATTTTTGCTTCAGTGGAGCACCGCAGAGGATTGTGGGAAGGTGGAGCACCTGAGCCAGTATAGTGAAATGTTTTTCTGAGTCTGGTCTGCGGTCTGTTTTAGTTTGAAGGAAGGGAACGGAACATTGGATGGGTCATCAGTTAAATTTCATTGGCTAATTTAAAGATTAAAGATTGTATTTAGAATTTTTTTATTATTATTTTTTCATTATTCAGCAAGTGACAGTAAATACACATTTTGAAAATCATTGTTTCCAACTAAATATTAAGCTGCATGTCTGTTTTCAATATTGATAATAATAAATGTTTCTTGAGCAGTGAATCAGCATATTTGAATGATTTCTGAAGAATCATGTAAAACTCAAGACTGGAGTAATGGCTGCTGAAAATTCAGCTTTGTTATTAAAAGAATAATTGCAATTTTAAATTAAAGCTGCAAGCAGCGATGAACGGGCCCTCGCACCCGGGCTCACCGCCATCGTGTGGCTTTAGTAAAAAGGTGAACGTTGAGAAATATGCATTTAATGTCCTAAATATAAGTGGAATATATCAAAGTATATCCCATATATGTGCCAATCTTACCGTTGCCAGCAGGTGGCGCTATCATTATAATGGAATATTGGCCTTCAGATGTGTTCAGGCCAGGACTCTTATCAAACAAGTGAAGTTTGGGGAAGATTGAACATTTTATGCTTGAGTTACAACAACTTCTCTTGCTGTGGCAAGACATCAAATTTTGTCATGGCGCCATGGAAACGCCCTTTAACAAAAACTCAAGATCTTCAAAAGTTAACATTGCACAGGCCTTTAGATTAGACTGACCACAAAATATATGTTAATCTCAAAAAAATTATAGGAGTAGTTTGTCGCAGTGTAAAATATGTAACTTCCTGTTGCCAATAGGTGGCGCTATGACTATAACTGAATATTGGCATGTAGATCTGTTCAGGTCAAGAGTCTTATCCAACATGTGAAGTTTGGGGCAGATTGGACATTGTATGTCTGAGTTACAGCAACTTCCTTTTTCATGGCGAAACATCGAAATTTGTCAGGCCGCCATGGACCCGCTCTTTAACGAAACCTCAAGTCCTTCGCAATTTATTATCGCAAAGGGCTTTAGATTACACTGACCAAGTTTGGTGTTGATCTGAATAAATCTCTAGGAGGAGTTCGTTAAAGTACAACCCCTGAAAATGGCAAAAACAACACCAATTTTGAAGGGAAAATTCAAAATAACCGACTTCCTGTTGGGATCCGGATTTCGTACCAAGAGACTTTTTTGTAGGTATTGGTGCGTTACATGTGTGTACCAATTTTTGTACATGTACGTGAAACATAGCTCGAGGCGCACTCCGTTGAAAGTGTATAGGTGGCGCTATAGAGCCATTCTGCCACACCCGGTGGAATATTGGCCTGCAGATCTGTTCAGGTCAGGACTCTTATCACATATGTGAAGTTTGGGGAAGATCGGACATTTTATGCCTGAGTTATAACATCTTTTATTCCCATGGCGAGACATCGAACTTCGTCGCGGCGCCATGAACAAGCCTTTTAACGAAAACTCAAAATCTTCACAACTGAACATCGCACAGGCCTTTAGATTAGACTGACCACAAAAAAGACACTGATGTCATAAAATTTCTAGGAGTAGTTCGTCGCAGCGTAAAATATGTCACTTCCTGTTGCCAATAGGTGGCGCTATGACTATAACTGAATATGGGCATGTCAATCTGTTCAGGTTCGGAATCTCATCAAACATGTGAAGTTTGGGGCAGATTGGACATTGTATGTGTGAGTTATAGCAACTTCATTTTTCATGGCGAATCATCGAAATTCGCCAGGCCGCCACGGACACGCCCTTCAACGAAAACTCAAGATCTTCGCAATTTAACATCGCAAAGGCCTTTAGATTAGGCATACCAAATTTGGTGTTGATTTGAAGAAATCTCTAGGAGGAGTTCGTTAAAATACAACACATGGAAATGACCAAAATTACACAAAATATGCTCATAATATTAAAAATAACCGACTTCCTGTTGGGTTTAGAATTTCGCTCCAAGAGTCTTTTTTGTAGGTATTGGTGTGTTACATATGTGTGCCAATTTTCGTGCATGTACGTGAAACATAGCTGGAAGGCTGTTGATTTTCTTGGTATAGGTGGCGCTGTCGAGCCATTTTGCCACACCCTCTTCTGAATCCTATATCAGACGAAAATTTTCACCAGGTTTGACGCGTGTGCAAAGTTTCATGACTTTTTGAGCATGTTAAAGCCCTCAAAAATGCGATTCATTCGGGAGAAGAAGAAGAAGAAGAATAAATATAGCTGCAAGCAGCGATGGCGGGCTCAAGCCACCAATGCCATCGCCACCCCGGTGGCATCAGGTAAACTGTGCCCAGCGGGCACATGCATTCACAATATCCCTCTGGCAGTGAGGTTTTAAAGGATACGGCAGTTAAAGGGTTAATCCGAATCATCTAGACTTTAAAATCACATTCACAGAACAATATATATATTAGTAACACTGTACAATAAGATTTCATTTATAAACATTATGTTAACATGAACAATATTTATATAGCATTCATTCATGTCAGTTAATATTCCAAACTTAAACATGAAAACATTGTTTTATTGTGATTTTTTTCCAAGTACATTTTACCAATTCCAAACCATATAAATCTTAATAACTACCATTATTTTTTATTTAATCATTTATGAGTGCTATACAATAGTCCAGGAAAGCTGGAAGAGAAAAACTCCTTATATTCATGTGTGCAGAATTATTAGGCATGTTTTCTTTTACAGATGAAATGCGCTAAAATAGACTTTTAACTCAAACTGTAAGGTCGAAAATTATGAAATACCCATGAGAAATATCAAACACAAATGCAATACAGAAATGGATAAGTTAAGACTTGACCATTGTACAAAAAATACTGACTGGGTCATGAGGTCAGAAAAGAAGAAGAAAAAAGCAGGTCAAGAAGAACTGACAAAAAGAATTGCAAAATAATTAGTAATTAATGTGAAGATTAATTTTTAGTCAATTCTGCAAGACAGACTTTTCAGGAAAGGAGGTGGAATAAAAATGAGCTCCTAAATCTTAATCCTGGATTCTGGAAGATATATTCCTCAAACCATCGAACAAGAGGAGGTGGTGCTGGTCCTTCACGAGTCACTCTAATCTGTGCATAAAGCCTATATATAAAGACTTAATATATAGTATTTCACAATACTTCATGGTATTCTAATTAAATCATTTTTTGGAATCTTAAGTCTCTCAGAATCCGACACCGAGTAATTCTGGAGACTCCAGGAAAGTGGCAGTTCTGTAAAATGTTGGCGCTGGAGACTAAATGCACCCTGATAGTTTCACACCTAATTCACTTAACACACACACACACACACATTACCCACAGTGACAGAGGGACTGAGTGACATCAGATGTATGATAGTTTTTTTTTAATTTTCTATCATCCATATAGTGTTGTATAGTCATGAAACTATGGTCATGAGACCAGTCATTCTGAGGAAATATGCCTCAGAATGACTGGTCTTCTATGTGTACATTTTTTTTTTTTAAAGTGTTTAGAAGCTGCACTTTAAAAAAATAAAAAGACATTTACTGGTTCCTTTTTTACTATTATTTCAAAAAACATCACGGCAAAACCATTCAAGCTATCCAAAATTCATTCACACCTATTCTGTAAGATTAATTCTTTAAACAGTGGTAAAAGAGGATGTGGTGCTGATCCTTCAAGAGTCACTCAAAACGTATCTGTCCATAAAGCCTATAAAGAATTATTCTTAATATACAGTTCACAATACTTCAGCTTGTTATTCTAATTAAGTGAGGGTCATTTTATCAGTAAAATATATACAATTCATTTTTTTTGAAAGATTTCTATAAATGATTTAAATCATACTCGTTTCTACAATAATTATTTAAAAGTAATCCTATAGCTCCCTCTGGTGGCCATTATAGGTACTAAGAATTGCAAGCTTGATTTATAAGTTATGATAGTTTAAATTTTATGCTGGCTCTTGAAAGTGATAAAGCTATGAAACTTACTGTGCTTCCTTCAAATGAGGACTTCTACTTATATAAAAAATTATGAAGATTTAGAATGAAAAATTGTAAAGATATAGTAAAATAACTATTGTATTTTTTTATGTTACTTTAATAAATCTCTATGGCAACACCATTTAAGCTATCCTAAACCCATTCACAATTTAACATCTCAGTATATTGGCATCATGTTGAAAAAGGAGTATGGAGTAGTATGAGTAGGAGTATGAATTTATTTGCAGGCTTTATCATAAATCCACAATAAAATTTCTGAGTTCTGTATCAATCTGTGTTGTTGTTTGTTTATTTTTATCTTTTATTTTTCATAGGAAGATAACTTACTCTCATTTTTAATAAATGTGCTTATAAACCAAGGACAAGCTATTTATAGCTGTATTTATAAACTGCTTACTACTGACTATTAATATTGGGACAAGGCTTTATAAAGCATGAACTGACTATTTAATAATGAGTGCAGTTATTATAAAGTGTTATCAATGAATTTGCTAATGTTAACAAATTAGACATTATTTTACAGTGTTATCAAATCCTTAAATGACTCATAAGCATTTGTGAAAGTTCTGCTTGTATTACAGCTTAGTATTGATCTGTGAGCTGAACAGATTTACTGTTACATCCATGAGATTATGTAAATTCAAATAAATATAATGTCACAGGATGTCATAGGTCAGTATCAAATGAGTTTGAAATTATTATTTGCAGCACAAATAAGTTTTTTTTAGGATTTTTAAAAATCCCTAAAACTGTCAGAAAAAGGTTAAGGCCTAAGCTATTTCTATGTGAGTGACTAATTTTATTTTTGTTTTTATAATTGTAATACACAAACTATGAAATTATACAAAATGTATAAAAAGATAAATAAATAAATACGCACACATTAAAAAAGCAGCCAAGTCGAATGAGTTTCCTTTTTTATATAGATTAAAATTGAAGACAGAAGCAAGTGGTAAATGTGGTCACTTTAATATTCAAATCCAGTAGATCCAGTTTATGTTCACGTGGCTGTTTTCGTTTATATTCGCCAAGCTATTATGTATTTTGAAATAATCTTGTCCGTTATGTGTTCGTTCGTACGACGAAAGGCAGAATCCTGCAGCTCCAGAGATACATGTTATTCTGCCAGTCGCGCTTTCAAATAGTCTTGCACACTTAAACAGGTCACAAACACCTGCATTTAGCTCTTGTTGTGTTACAATGGGTTTATTGTGTGCATTTGTGGTAATATTTTATTTAAAAAAGCTCTTAAACAAGAATAAATTCGTTTGTTTTGAGCTGGACACTGTACGCGCTGATCGGAGGCGGTGATTTCAGATAGGCAGCTGCAAATATTTCATTTTCACACAAACAGTTCAAAAACATCTTAATTTAGCTCTTGGTGTGTTCTAATTGGTTGATTGTGTGATATCGCTGTAATAATTTATTTTTAAAAGCTTTAAAACAGGAATAAATTCGTTTTCTCTGAGCTCTTTACTCCAGACGCTCGTGATCACAGCGGTGATTCATCTCTCCTATTTCTCACGTATCTCTGGCCAGAAATAATTTATCCATGAGCCCTGAACCGGTAATAATCAGATATGTTGGTTTAGCTTGTCAGTGTGAATTAAATCTAAGTATTTGTTTGTATTTTTAACCGATTTAAAAGTGAAAGTAAAAGTCCGGGAATTGAACCTGTAGGGGCGCAATTTCTCTCAGACAATGGAAGTCTGAAGCACATATACTCAAACAGAGGGACAGCGTGAGATGAGATGTCTGACAGTTTTTTTAATTTTCTGTTATCCATACAGTGTTGTAAAGTCGTGAAACTATGCATATTTCCTCAGAATGACTTTTTCATCTGTATGAAAAAATTCTTTGACGTGTTTGGAAGCTGCAATTTAAAAATACAATAATGATTCCCTTTGTAAGGTCATTTAAAAAAATCACCACGGCAAAACCATTCAAGCTATCCAAAATCCATTCACAATTTAAGTTCCTATCAGAAATACTGATGTGTGTTCAGAGTTTTGTGAAATTCTAAGTATGTTATTTGCCTCAAAATCACCTGAGAAGTATTCCAGTTTGACATGTTGCCACGGCAACAATTTTTTAGATATCAATATCCCCCTTGCAGATTTATATCGGCTGTGTTTTAACATTATTCTGATGAAGTTTGAAGCAAATCGAGTAATAATAAGATGCTGAATTCAAATCATTTTGAAAATGACACACTTCCTTCTGCCAGTTGGTGGCGCTATAACTTTGACTCCTAATAGTCACATATATGCGATCGACATCATACAACGAATAATCTGATGAAGTTTGATTAAAATCAGGAAATGTATGTGGACGGTATTAGACACTTCCTGTTTCTCATTTCTCGCCATAATTTCAACGCCTCGCCACGAGCAAACCTTTCGAGATATCAAAAATCCCCTGGCAATTTTTCATCCCCAGTGTCTTGAGATCATGTTGACCGAGTTTGGCGGCAATCGAGAAAAAAACCTATGACAAGTATTTCAAATTCCAGAGCATGCGCTTTTTACATAACTCTAAATAGCTGACTTCCTGTTGGGTGGAGCCTATGACATGCAATACGAAAGTTGTTCGGCACGATGAGATCTATATGTGTACTGAGTTTCATATGAATATGTGCAAGTATGTGTGAGCTATACATCAAAATTTTTGACTGTGTTCCAGGGGGCGCCGTAGAGCCCCTGTGCCACGCCCGGGTCCCAGCCTCTGCAGGCTCCTAAAGGCCACAGATTCCAAAGTGTGCGCAAATTTTCAAGAGTTTTTGAGTATGTTAAGGACCCCAAAAGCCCCCACAACTTTGACGAAAAATTTGAATACTAAACCCTAAATAGCCAACTTCCTGTTGGGCGGAGCCTATGATATGCAATACAAAAGTTGTTTGGATTGATGAGATTTATATGTGTACCGAGTTTCATACGTCTACGAGCAAGAATGTATGATATATGGCCCTCCATATTCCAGGGGGCGCTGTAGAGCCCCTGTGCCACGCCCGTGTATCAGTCTCTGCCCGGCCCTAATGGCCGCAGGTTCCAATCTGTGTGCCAATTTTCAAGACTTTTTAAGCACGTTAAGGGCCCCAAAAGCCCCCGAGACGTTGGAAAAAAATAATAATAATAATAATAATAATAATAATAATAAAAAATAATCCTAAGGAAAACAATAGGCCTCTCGCCCTTTGGGCTTGAGCCCTAAATATAGCTGCAAGCAGCGATGGCGGGCTCAAGCCACCAATGCCATCGCCACCCCGGTGGCATCAGGTTAACTGTGTCCAGCGGGCACATGCATTCACAATATCCCTCTGGCAGTGAGGTTTTAAAGGATATGGCGGTTGAAGGGTTAATCCGAATCATCTAGACTTTAAAATCACATTCACAGATCAATATATATATATATATATATATATATATATATATATATATATATATATATATATATATATATATATATATATTTAGTAACACTTTACAATAAGATTTCATTTATAAACATTATGTTAACATGAACAATATTTATATAGCATTCATTCATGTCAGTTAATATTCCAAACTTAAACATTAAAACATTGTTTTATTGTGATTTTTTTCCAAGCACATTTTACCAATTCCAAACCATATCAATCTTAATAACTACCATTATTTTTTATTTAATCATTTATGAGTGCTATACAATAGTCCAGGAAAGCTGGAAGAGAAAAACTCCTTATATTCATGTGCAGAATTATTAGGCATGTTTTCTTTTACAGATGAAATGCATTAAAAAAGAGTTTTAACTCAAACTGTTTTAACACAAACACAAATGCAATACAGAAATGGATAAGTTAAGACTTGACCATTGTACAAAAATGCTGACTGGGTCATGAGGTCAGAAAAGAAGAAGAAAAAAAAAACAGGTCAAGAAGAACTGACAAAAAGAATTGCAAAATGATTAGGAATTAATGTGAAGATTAATTTTTAGTCAATTCTGCAAGACAGACTTTCAGGAAAGGAGGTGGAATAAAAATGAGCTCCTAAATCTTAATCCCGGATTCTGGAAGATATATTCCTCAAACCATCGGACAAGAGTAGGTGGTGCTGGTCCTTCACGAGTCACTCTAATCTGTTCATAAAGCATATATATAAAGTCTTAATATATAGTATTTCACAATACTTCATGGTATTCTAATCAAATCATTTTTTGGAATCTTAGATCTCTCAGAACCTGACACATTGTAATTCTGAGACTCCAGGAAAGTGGCAGTTCTGTAAAATGTTGGCGATGGAGACTTAATGCTCCCTGATAGTTTCACACCTAATTCACTTAACACACACACACACACACACACACACACACACATTACCCACAGTGACAGAGGGACAGAGTGACATCAGATGTATGATAGTTTTTTAATTTTCTATCATCCATATAGTGTTGTATAGTCATGAAACTATGCATATTTCCTCAGAATGACTTGTCTTCTATGTGTACATTTTTTTGAAGCGTTTAGAAGCTGCACTTAAAAAAATAAAAGACATTTACTGGTTACTTTTTTACTGTTATTTCAAAAAATCACCACGACAAAACCATTCAAGCTATCCAAAATTCATTCGCACCTGTTCTGTAAGATAAATTCTTTAAACAGTGGTAAAAGAGGATGTGGGGCTGAACCTTCAAGAGTCACTCAAAACTTATCTGTCCATAAAGCCTATAAAGAATTATTTCTTAATATACAGTTCACAATACTTCAGCTTGTTATTCTAATTAAGTGAGGGTCATTTTATCAGTAAAATACATAAAATTCATATTATTTTTCTTTGAAAGATTTCTATAAATGATTTAAATCATACTTGTTTCTACAATAATTATTTAAAAGTAATCCTATAGCTCCATCTGGTGGCCATTATTGGTACTAAGAATTGCAAGCTTGATTTATATGTTATGATAGTTTTAATTTTATGCTGGCTCTTGAAAATGATAAAGCTATGAAACTTACTGTGCTTCCTTCAAATGATGATTTCTAGGTATATAAAAAATTATGAAGAGTTGGAATTAAAATTTTTAAAGATATAGTAAAATAACTATTGTATTTTTTATGTTACTTTAATAAATCGCTATGGCCACACCATTTAAGGTATCCTAAACCCATTCGAAATTTAACATCTTCAGTATATTGGCTTCATGTTAAAAAAGTTTGGTGTGAACTACTTGTGTCTTCTTGGAGGAGAATGAATTCATTTACAGGCTGAGTTTATCATAAATCCACAATAACATTTCTGAGTTCTGTATCAATCTGTGTTGTTGTTTGTTTATTTTTATTTTTTTTAATTTTCATAGGAAGATAACTGACCCTTTACTCTCCTTTTTAATAAATGTGCTTATAAACCAAGAACAAGCTATTTATAGCTGTATTTATAAACTTCTTACTACTGACTATTAATATTGGGACAAGGCGTTATGAAGCATGAACTGACTATTTACAAATGAGTGCAGTTATTATAAAGTGTTATCAATGCATTTGCTAATGTTAACAAATTAAATATTATTTTACAGTGTTATCAAATCCCTTAAATGATTTGTAAGTGTTTTGTAATGATTTTATTGACCTACAAGCATTTGTGAAAGTTCTGCTTGCATTACAGCTTAGTCTTGATCTGTGAGCTGAAAAGATTTACTGTTACATCCATGAGATTATGTAAATTCAAATAAATATCATGTCACAGGATGTCAGAGGTCAGTATCAAATTAGTTTGAAATTATTATTTGCAGCACAAATAAGGTTTTTTAGGATTTTTAAACATCCCTAAAACTGTCAGAAAAGGATAAGGCCCAAGATTTCTATGTGAGTGGCTAAATTTGTTTGTTTTTATAACTATAATGCATAAACTATGAAACTATACAAAATGTATAAAAAAGTACAAGTTATTCTTTTCCAATGTTTTTTATTTATTTTTTTTTTATTTTTTTTTTTTGGATTTACATTTTAAAAAATTAGCCTACGGCAATCATTCTAAACAGCTTGAATAAAACCTGTTAATATTTATTATAGACCACTGTAACTGTGTATAATCTAACAAACAAGTTTATTATGAAAATAAAAGCGTGTACACCAGATAAATTGAACGATAAAGAAATTGCTAACAATAGTATAATAGAGCATGTTTTAGGTTTTTAGGCGTTTAAATACGTACACACATTAAAAAAGCAGCCAAGATGAATGAGTTTAATTTTTTATATAGATTAAAATTGAAGACAGAAGCAGCTGGTATATGCGGTCACTTAATATTAAAATCCAGTAGATCCACTTCAGATTTATTTCTCAACAGTTTATGTTCACGTGGCTGTTTTGGTTTATATTCGCCAAGCTATTATGTATTTTGAAATAATCTTGTCCGTGATGTGTTCGTTCTTACGACGAAAGGCAGAATCCTGCAGCTCGAGAGATCAATGTTATTCTGCCAGTAGCGCTTTCAAATAGTCTTGCGCACATAAACGGGTCACAAACACCTGCATTTAGCTCGTGTTGTGTTATAATGGATGTATTGTGTGCATTTATGGCAATAATTTATTTTAAAAAGCTCTTAAACAAGAATAAATTTGTTAGTTTTGAACTTGTGACACTGTGTGCGCTGATCGGAGGCAGTGATTTCATATAGGCAGCCGCAAATATTTCATTTTCACACAAACAGTTCAAAAACATCTTAATTTAGCTCTTGGTGTGCTCTAATTGGTGAATTGTGTGATATCGCTGCAATACTTTATTTTTAATAGCTATAAAACAAGAATAAACTCGTTTTTTCTGAGCTCATCATTCCACACGCTCCTGCTCAGAGCCGTGATTCATCTCTCCTGTTTCTCACGTATCACTGACCACACATCAATTATTAATGAGCCCTGACCTGATAATAATCATATATGTTGGTTTAGCTTGTCAGTGTGAATTAAATCCAAGTATTTATTTGTATTTTAACCGATTTAAAAGTGAAACCAAAAGACAGTCTCCTCCCTTTTTTAGTCCGGTAACTGCACCTGTAGGGGCGCATTTTCTCTCAGACAATGGAAGTCTAAGCACACACAGTCAAACAGATGGACAGAGTGAGATGAGATGTCTGACAGTTTTTTTTATTTTCTGTTATCCATACAGTGTTTTAAAGTCATGAAACTATGCATATTTACTCAGAATAACTTTTTTTCTGCATGAAAAAAGTTTTTGAAGTGTTTGGAATTTAAAAATGCAGGAAAATTAATAATTCCATCTTTACTGTCATTTAAAAAAATCACCACGACAAAACCATCCAAGCTATCCAAAACCCGTTCACAATTTAAGTTCCTCAATGTTTTTTCAACATGTAGACAAAGTTTGGTGTGTATAGTGTTACTCTCCTCTGAGCAGTATGCATTAATTCACAGCTAAATGTAAAAAACAATCCACATTCAAATCAAAATAGCCGACTTCCTGTTGGTCTTAGCTGATGACTGTGAATTAGAAAGTTATCCATCTTGATAAGAACAATTTTTGTACTGAGTTTGGTGTCTGTAGCTAAAACTAACCCCCCCACTTTTGACAAAAGGTGGCGCTATAGAGTGCCTCTTCCACGCCCTCTTATGAAATTGTGCCAGTGTCTAGCTGTCACTAATACTGATATGTGTTCTGAGTTTGATGAAATTCTAAGTATGTTATATGACTCAAAATCACCTGAGAAGTATTCCAGTTTGACATGTTGCCACGGCAACAATATTTTTAGATATCAATATCCCCCTTGCAGATTTATATCGGCTGTGTTTTAACATTATTCTGATGAAGTTTGAAGCAAATCGAGTAAAAATAAGATGCTGAATTCAAAGCATTTTGAAAATGACACACTTCCTGCTGCCAGTTGGTGGCGCTATAACTTTGACTCCTAATAGTCACATATATGCGATCGACATCATACAATGAATAATCTGATGAAGTTTGATTAAAATTAGGAAATGTATGTGGATGGTATTAGACACTTCCTGTTTCTCATTTCTCGCCATAATTTCAAAGCCTCGCCACGAGCAAACCGTTCGAGATATCAAAAATCCCCTGGCAATTTTTCATCCCCAATGTCTTGAGATCATGTTGACCGAGTTTAGCGACAATCGAGTAAAAAACCTATGACAAGTATTTCAAATTCCAGAGCATGCGCTTTTTACATAACTCTAAATAGCTGACTTCCTGTTGGGCGGAGCCTATGATATTCAATACGAAAGTTGTTCGGCACAATGAGATCTATATGTGTACTGAGTTTCATATGAATATTGGCAAGTATGTGTGAGCTATACATCAACATTTCTGACTGTGATCCAGGGGGCGCCGTAGAACCCCTGTGCCACGCCCGGGTCCCAGCTTCTGCAGGCTCCTAAAGGCCACAGATTCCAAAGTGTGTGCAAATTTTCAAGAGTTTTTGAGTATGTTAAGGACCCCAAAAGCCCCCACAACTTTGACGAAAAATATGACTACTAAACCCAAAATAGCCAACTTCCTGTTGGGCGGAGCCTATGACATGCAGTACGAAAGTTGTTTGGTTTGATGAGATCTACATGTGTACCGAGTTTCGTGTGTCTACGTGCAAGTATGTATGATATATGGCCCTCAGTATTCCAGGGGGCGCTGTAGAGCCCCTGTGCCACGCCCGTGTATCAGTCTCTGCCCGGCCCTAATGGCCGCAGGTTCCAATGTGTGTGCCAATTTTCAAGACTTTTTAAGCATGTTAAGGACCCCAAAAGCCCCCGAAACCTTGGAAAAAAATTAGAGGAATAAATAATAATAATAATAATAACAAATAATCCTAAGGAAAACAATAGGGCTCTCGCCCTCCAGGCTTGAGCCCTAATTAAAGCTGCAAGCAGCGATGAACGGGCCCTCGCACCCGGGCTCACCGCCATCGTGTGGCTTTAGTAAAAAGGTGAACGTTGAGAAATATGCATTTAATGTCCTAATTATAAGTTGAATATATCAAAGTATATCCCATATATGTGCCAATCTTCCTGTTGCCAGCAGGTGGCGCTATCATTATAATGGAATATTGGTCTTCAGATGTGATCAGGCCAGGACTTTTATCAAACATGTGAAGTTTGGGGAAGATTGAACATTTTATGCTTGAGTTACAACAACTTCTCTTGCTGTGGCAAGACATCAAATTTTGTCATGGCGCCATGGAAACACCCTTTAACAAAAACTCAAGATCTCCAAAAGTTAACATTGCACAGGCGTTTAGATTAGACTGACCACAAAATATATGTTAATCTCAAAAAAATTATAGGAGCAGTTTGTCGCAGCCTAAAACATGTCACTTCCTGTTGCCAGCAGGTGGAGCTATTACTATAACTGAATATGGGCATGTAGATCTGTTAAGGGCAGAAGTCTTAACTAACATGTGAAGTTTGGCGCAGATTGGACATTGTATGTCTGAGTTACAGCAACTTCCTTTTCATCGCAATATATCAAAATTTGTCAGGCCGCCATGGACACGTCCTTTAACGAAACCTCAAGATCTTCGCAATTTAACAATGCAAAGGCCTTTAGATTACACTGACCAAGTTTGGTGAAGATCTGAATAAATCTCTAGGAGGAGTTAGTTAAAGTACAACCCCTGAAAATGGCAAAAACAACACCAATTTTGCAGAGAAAATTCTAAATAACTGACTTCCTGTTGGGATTCGGATTTCGTACCAAGAGACTTTTCTGTAGGTATTGGTGTGTTACATGTGTGTACCGATTTTTGTACATGTACGTGAAACATAGCTCGAGGCACACTCCGTTGAAAGTGCATATGCACTCCGTTGAAAGTGTATAGGTGGCGCTATCGAGCCATTTTGCCACACCCAATGGAATATTTGTCTTCATATGTGTTCAGGCCAGGACCCTTATCACACACGTGAAGTTTGGGGAAGATCGGACATTTTATGCCTGAGTTATAACATCTTTTATTCCCATGGCAAGACATCGAACTTCGTCACGGCGCCATGGACACGCCTTTTAACAAAAACTCAAGATCTTCACAACTAAACATCACACAGGTCTTTAGATTAGACTGATCACAAAAAAGACATTGATGTCATAAAATTTCTAGAAATAGTCTGTCACAGTGTAAAATATGTCACTCCCTGTTGCCAACAGGTGGCGCTATGACTATAACTGAATATGAGCATGTCGATCTGTTCAGGTCAAGAGTCTCATCCAACATGTGAAGTTTGGGGCAGATTGGACATTGTATGTCTGAGTAACATCAACTTCTTTTTTAATGGCGAAACATCGAAATTTGTCAGGCCGCCATGGACACGCCCTTTAACGAAACCTCAAGTCCTTCACAATTTAACATCGCAAGTGGCTTTAGATTACACTGACCAAGTTTGGTGTTGATCTGAATAAATCTCTAGGAGGAGTTCGTTAAAGTACAACCCCTGAAAATGGCAAAAACAACACCAATTTTGAAGGGTAATTCAAAATAACCGACTTCCTGTTGGTATTTGGATTTCGTACCAAGAGACTTTTTTGTAGATATTGGTGAGTTACATGTGTGTACCAATTTTTGTACATGTACGTGAAACATAGCTCGAGGCGCACTCCGTTGAAAGTGTATAGGTGGCGCTATCGAGCCATTCTGCCACACCCGGTGGAATATTGGCCTGCAGATCTGTTCCGGCCAGGACTCTTATCACACATGTGAAGTTTGGGGAAGATCGGACATTTTATGCCTGAGTTATAACATCTTTTATTCCCATGGCGAGACATCGAACTTCGTCGTGGCGCCATGAACAAGCCTTTTAACGAAAACTCAAGATCTTCACAACTGAACATCGCACAGGCCTTTAGATTAGACTGACCACAAAAAATACATTGATGTCATAAAATTTCTAGGAGTAGTTCGTCGCAGCGTAAAATATGTCACTTCCTGTTGCCAATAGGTGGCGCTATGACTATAACTGACTATGGGCATGTCAATCTGTTCAGGTTCGGAGTCTCATCAAACATGTGAAGTTTGGGGCGGATTGGACATTGTATGTGTGAGTTATAGCAACTTCATTTTTCATGGCGAATCATCGAAATTCGCCAGGCCGCCACGGACACGCCCTTCAACGAAAACTCAAGATCTTCGCAATTTAACATCACAAAGGCCTTTAGATTAGGCATACCAAATTTGGTGTTGATTTGAAGAACTCTCTAGGAGGAGTTCGTTAAAATACAACACATGGAAATGACCAAAATTACACAAAATATGCTCATAATATTAAAAATAACCGACTTCCTGTTGGGTTTAGAATTTCGCTCCAAGAGTCTTTTTTGTAGGTATTGGTGTGTTACATATGTGTGCCAATTTTCGTGCATGTACGTGAAACATAGCTGGAAGGCTGTTGATTTTCTTGGTATAGGTGGCGCTGTCGAGCCATTTTGCCACACCCTCTTCTGAATCCTATATCAGACGAAAATTTTCACCAGGTTTGACGCATGTGCAAAGTTTCATGACTTTTTGAGCATGTTAAAGCCCTCAAAAATGCGATTCATTCGGGAGAAGAAGAAGAAGAATAATAATAATAATAATAATAAACAAAGCAGATACAAGAGGGTCCTCGCACCTCGGTGCTCGGGCCCTAAATATAGCTGCAAGCAGCGATGTCGGGCTCAAGCCATCAGTGCAATGCCACCCTGGTGGCATCGGGAAAACTGTGCCCAGCGGGCATAAGCATTTACAGTAACCCTCTGACAATCAAGTTTTAAGGGATGTGGCAGTTAAAGGGTTAATCCGACCAATCTAGACTTTGAAATCACATACACAGAACAATATATATAACTTTAGTAACACTTTATTTTAAAATGTATAAAAAATGTATAAGGTGTGCATTGTAGCTGACACCTATATGAACACATTACAATTGTTTTGTGACTACAAGTCTTTCTTCTCAAATGCTATTGAGTGGTCGCGAACGCGGATGGGAGAATGGCGCATATTTGTTTTGTTTTTTTTGAGCAACTGGTGCCCCCTCTGGGAGTTGGTGCTCTACGAAGACTGCATACTCTGCATATAGGGAGCAGCGGTACTATCTGGAAGATATATTCCTCAAACCATCGTACAAGTGAAGGTGATGCTAGTCCTTCAAGAATCGCTCAAATCCTTTTCAAGTGTACAGTTTCCTTTTATTGCATCTTGAAATAAATATTTCTGAATTCTGAATCAAACTGGGTTGTGTTTATTGATTTATTTTATAAGACAACTGAAACTTTAATCTCCTTTGTAATATATGTGCTTTTAAACCAAGAACAATGTAATTAGAGATGTATTCCTGCTTAATAATGACTATTATTAAGGGAAAAGGCTTTATAATCATGAACTATTTACTAATGCTTAGCTAATGAGTGCAGTTATTATAAAGTGTTACCAATGCATTTACTAATGTTAACAAATTAGACATTATTATACAGTGTTACCAAACCCTTTAATAATTTATTAGTGTTTTGTAATGATTTTAATGACCTATAAGCATTTGTGAAATAGTTTTGCTTGCATTGCAGCTTAATCTGTCAGTTGAAGAGTTTTACTGTTACATCCATGAGATTAATAAATGTCATGTCACGTCACAGGTTGTCATAGGTCAGTATCAAATGAGTTTGAAATTATAATTTGCAGCACAAATAAGGCTTCTTAGGATGTTTTTAAATCCCAAAAACTGTCAGAAAAGGATAAGGCCTAAGAGATTTCTTAACCTGTAATGAAAGGAAAAAAACACCACCATTAGCAACAACAAAAACAATAACAATTTAAAATATAGATTTTTTTTCCTGATTATTAAAGGAATGATTAGGTCTCTCTCTCTCTCTCTCTCTGCCAGACAGCCCCTCCCTACAATCCACACACACTGTCAGTCACCAAAGATTCACAGTCACCAACCCCCTCACACTCACACTCCCCCTCCCTCTCCCCCTCCCTTTCCTCACACAGACGGAGTGGCCAGAGTGAGATCATGTCAGTTGAGAAGTCTGACAGTTTTTTCTTTTCTTTTATCCATACAGTGTTGTAAAGTCATGAAACTATGCATATTTCCTCATAATGATTTGATCTCTGTATGAAAACATGCCTTGAAGTGTTTGGAAGCTGCAATTTAGACATACAATACAATTAATGTTTCCCTTCTTACTGTCATTTCAAAAAATCACCACGTCAAAACCGTTCAAGCTAACCAAAATCCGTTCGCAATTTAAGTTCCTCGATGTTGTTTCTTCATGTAGTCAAAGTTTGGTGTGTATAGTGTACTTCCCATGTGAGGAGTATGCATTAATTCACAACTGTAAAATCTCAAAAATACACATTCAAATCAAAATAGCTGACTTCCTGTTGATCGTAGCTTATGACTGTGAATTAGAAAGTTGTCCGTCTTGATAAGAACAATTTAAGTACCGAGTTTGGTGTCTGTAGCTAAAACTAAATAAAATGCATTATTATTATTATTAGCTGTACACTTGCTAAACATTTTTAAATATAAACTTATGCAATTGTGTGTATATATATATATATATATATATATATATATATATATATATATAAATTCAAGTGTACAGTTTTCTTTTATTGCATCTTGAAATAAATATTTATGAGTTCTGTGTTTGTTTATTTTATTTATTTTATTTTTTATTTTACATTTTTTTAGGGAGATTACAGCCTTTAATCTCCTCAAAATAAATGTGCATATAAACCATGAACAATTTAATTATAGCTGTATTTATAAAATGCTTACTAAAATATTAATTTTGGGAGAAGGCTATATAAAGCATGAACTGACTATTTACTAATGCTTAGCTAAGAATTGCAGCTATTATGAAGTGTTACCAATGCATTTACTAATGTTAACAATTGAGACATTATTTTAAAGTGTTACCAAATCCTTAAATAATTTAAAAGTGTTTTGTTATGATTTCATTAACCTATAAGCATTTGTGAAATAGTTCTGCTTGCATTAAAGCTTAGTCTTCATCTGTGAGCTGAACAGTTTTACTGTTACATCCTTGAGATTATGTAAATTCAAATAAATGTCATGTCACAGGGTGACAGAGGTCAGTATCAAATGAGTTTGAAATTATTATTTGCAGCACAAATAAGTTTTTTTAGGATTTTTTTTTAATCCCTGAAACTGTCAGAAAAGGATAAGGCCTAAGATATTTCTTAAGATGTAATGATAACAGCACAATTAGCAACAACAACAAAAAATAACTATTTAAAATACAGTTTTTTTTCTGGTGATTAAAGAGATGTTTAAGTCTCTCTCTCTCTCTCTCTCTCTCTCTCTGTCTGTCTGCCACTCAGCTCACACCCCTCCCCCACTCACACTCACACACACACACAGAGTCAGCACACAGAGTGACAGAGTGAGATCAGATGTCTGACAGTTTTTTAATTTTCTTTTAATCATACAGTGCTGTAAAGTCATGAAACTATGCATATTTCCTCAGAATCACTGGTTTTCTAAATTAAAAATGTTTTTTAAAGGTTTGGAAGCTGCAATTTAAAAATACAAGACGATTAATGTTTCACTTTTTACTGTCATTTCAAAAAATCACCACGACAAAACCGTTCAAGCTAACCAAAATCTGTTCGCAATTTAAGTTCCTCGATGTTTTTTCTTCATGTAGACAACGTTTGGTGTGTATAGTGTACTTCCCCTGTGAGGAGTATTCATTAATTCACAACTGTAAAATCTCAAAAATACACATTCAAATCAAAATAGCCGACTTCCTGTTGATCGTAGCTGATGACTGTGAATTAGAAAGTTGTCCGTCTTGAAAAGAACAATTTATGTACCAAGTTTGGTGTCTGTAGCTAAAACTAACCCCCCCCACTTTTGACAAAAGGTGGCGCTATAGAGTGCCTCCTTCACGCCCTTTTAAAAGCTTTTGCCATTGTCTAGCTATCACTAATACTGATATGTGTTTTGAGTTTCATGTAAATCTGAGCTTGTTGTCTGCCTCAAACTCACCATAACAGAACATTCAAGTTTGACACGTTGCCATGGCAACACTATATCAGATATCAATATCCCCACAACAGATTTACATCGGCCGTGTTTTGTCATTATTCTGATGAAGTTTTAAGTAAATCGAGTAAAAATAAGATGCTGAATTCAAAGCATTTGGAAAATGACACACTTCCTGCTGCCAGTTGGTGGCGCTATAACGTTGACTCTTAATAGCCACATATATACAATCGGTATCATACAACGAACAAACCCATGAAGTTTGATCAAATTCAGGAAATGTATGTGGATGTTATTAGACATTTCCTGTTTCTCATTTCTCGCCATAAGTTCCATGCCTCGCCACGGACAAACCGTTCGAGATATCAAAAATCCCCTCGCAATTTTTCATCCTCAATGTCTTGAGATCATGTTCACCGAGTTTCGTGGCGAACGGGTTGAAAACCTCAGAGGAGTATTTCAAATTCCAGAGCATGCTTTTTTTAAACAGCCCTGAATAGCTGACTTCCTGTTGGGCGGAGCCTATGACATAAAGTGTGAAAGTTGTTCGGCTCAATGAGATCTATAAGTGTACCGAGTTTGATATAAATACATGCAAGTGTGTGTGAGCTATGGTTCAAGAATTCTGACTGTCTTCCAGGGGGCGCTGTAGAGCCCCTGTGCCACGCCCGGGTCCCAGCCTCTGCGGCGTCCTGATGGCCGCAGATTCCAATGTGTGTGCCAATTTTCAAGAGTTTTTGAGCATGTTAAGGCCCCCAAAACACCCCGGAAGGTTTAATAAAAAATAAAAATAATAATAAATATAGCTGCAAGCAGCGATGTCGGGCTCAAGCCATCAGTGCAACGCCACCCTGGTGGCATCGGGAAAACTGTGCCCAGCGGGCATAAGCATTTACAGTAACCCTCTGACAATCAAGTTTTAAGGGATGTGGCAGTTAAAGGGTTAATCCGACCAATCTAGACTTTGAAATCACATACACAGAACAATATATATAACTTTAGTAACACTTTATTTTAAAATGTATAAAAAATGTATAAGGTGTGCATTGTAGCTGACACCTATATGAACACATTACAATTGTTTTGTGACTACAAGTCTTTCTTCTCAAATGCTATTGAGTGGTCGCGAACGCGGATGGGAGAATGGCGCATATTTGTTTTGTTTTTTTTGAGCAACTGGTGCCCCCTCTGGGAGTTGGTGCTCTACGAAGACTGCATACTCTGCATATAGGGAGCGGCGGTACTATCTGGAAGATATATTCCTCAAACCATCGTACAAGTGAAGGTGATGCTAGTCCTTCAAGAATCGCTCAAAACCTTTTCAAGTTTACAGTTTCCTTTTATTTCATCTTGAAATAAATATTTCTGAATTCTGAATCAAACTGGGTTGTGTTTATTGATTTATTTTATAAGACAACTGAAACTTTAATCTCCTTTGTAATATATGTGCTTTTAAACCAAGAACAATGTAATTAGAGATGTATTCCTGCTTAATAATGACTATTATTAAGGGAAAAGGCTTTATAATCATGAACTATTTACTAATGCTTAGCTAATGAGTGCAGTTATTATAAAGTGTTACCAATGCATTTACTAATGTTAACAAATTAGACATTATTATACAGTGTTACCAAACCCTTTAATAATTTATTAGTGTTTTGTAATGATTTTAATGACCTATAAGCATTTGTGAAATAGTTTTGCTTGCATTGCAGCTTAATCTGTCAGTTGAAGAGTTTTACTGTTACATCCATGAGATTAATAAATGTCATGTCATGTCACAGGTTGTCATAGGTCAGTATCAAATGAGTTTGAAATTATAATTTGCAGCACAAATAAGGCTTCTTAGGATGTTTTTAAATCCCAAAAACTGTCAGAAAAGGATAAGGCCTAAGAGATTTCTTAACCTGTAATGAAAGGAAAAAAACACCACCATTAGCAACAACAAAAACAATAACAATTTAAAATATAGATTTTTTTTCCTGATTATTAAAGGAATGATTAGGTCTCTCTCTCTCTCTCTCTCTCTCTCTCTCTGCCAGACAGCCCCTCCCTACAATCCACACACACTGTCAGTCACCAAAGATTCACAGTCACCAACCCCCTCACACTCACACTCCCCCTCCCTCTCCCCCTCCCTTTCCTCACACAGACGGAGTGGCCAGAGTGAGATCATGTCAGTTGAGAAGTCTGACAGTTTTTTCTTTTCTTTTATCCATACAGTGTTGTAAAGTCATGAAACTATGCATATTTCCTCATAATGATTTGATCTCTGTATGAAAACATGCCTTGAAGTGTTTGGAAGCTGCAATTTAGACATACAATACAATTAATGTTTCCCTTCTTACTGTCATTTCAAAAAATCACCACGTCAAAACCGTTCAAGCTAACCAAAATCCGTTCGCAATTTAAGTTCCTCGATTTTGTTTCTTCATGTAGTCAAAGTTTGGTGTGTATAGTGTACTTCCCATGTGAGCAGTATGCATTAATTCACAACTGTAAAATCTCAAAAATACACATTCAAATCAAAATAGCTGACTTCCTGTTGATCGTAGCTTATGACTGTGAATTAGAAAGTTGTCCGTATTGATAAGAACAATTTAAGTACCGAGTTTGGTGTCTGTAGCTAAAACTAAATAAAATGCATTATTATTATTATTAGCTGTACACTTGCTAAACATTTTTAAATATAAACTTATGCAATTGTGTGTGTATATATATATATATATATATATATATATATATATATATATATATATATATATATATATATATATATATATATATATATATATATAAATTCAAGTGTACAGTTTTCTTTTATTGCATCTTGAAATAAATATTTATGAGTTCTGTGTTTGTTTATTTTATTTATTTTATTTTTTATTTTAAATTTTTTTAGGGAGATTACAGCCTTTAATCTCCTCAAAATAAATGTGCATATAAACCATGAACAATTTAATTATAGCTGTATTTATAAAATGCTTACTAAAATATTAATTTTGGGAGAAGGCTATATAAAGCATGAACTGACTATTTACTAATGCTTAGCTAAGAATTGCAGCTATTATGAAGTGTTACCAATGCATTTACTAATGTTAACAATTGAGACATTATTTTAAAGTGTTACCAAATCCTTAAATAATTTAAAAGTGTTTTGTTATGATTTAATTAACCTATAAGCATTTGTGAAATAGTTCTGCTTGCATTAAAGCTTAGTCTTCATCTGTGAGCTGAACAGTTTTACTGTTACATCCTTGAGATTATGTAAATTCAAATAAATGTCATGTCACAGGGTGACAGAGGTCAGTATCTAATGAGTTTGAAATTATTATTTGCAGCACAAATAAGGTTTTTTAGGATTTTTTTTAATCCCTGAAACTGTCAGAAAAGGATAAGGCCTAAGATATTTCTTAAGATGTAATGATAACAGCACAATTAGCAACAACAACAAAAAAATAACTATTTAAAATACAGTTTTTTTTCTGGTGATTAAAGAGATGTTTAAGTCTCTCTCTCTCTCTCTCTCTCTCTCTCTCTCTGTCTGTCTGCCACTCAGCTCACACCCCTCCCCCACTCACACTCACACACACACACAGAGTCAGCACACAGAGTGACAGAGTGAGATCAGATGTCTGACAGTTTTTTAATTTTCTTTTAATCATACAGTGCTGTAAAGTCATGAAACTATGCATATTTCCTCAGAATCACTGGTTTTCTAAATTAAAAATGTTTTTTAAAGGTTTGGAAGCTGCAATTTAAAAATACAAGACGATTAATGTTTCACTTTTTACTGTCATTTCAAAAAATCACCACGACAAAACCGTTCAAGCTAACCAAAATCTGTTCGCAATTTAAGTTCCTCGATGTTTTTTCTTCATGTAGACAACGTTTGGTGTGTATAGTGTACTTCCCCTGTGAGGAGTATTCATTAATTCACAACTGTAAAATCTCAAAAATACACATTCAAATCAAAATAGCCGACTTCCTGTTGATCGTAGCTGATGACTGTGAATTAGAAAGTTGTCCGTCTTGAAAAGAACAATTTATGTACCAAGTTTGGTGTCTGTAGCTAAAACTAACCCCCCCACTTTTGACAAAAGGTGGCGCTATAGAGTGCCTCCTTCACGCCCTTTTAAAAGCTTTTGCCATTGTCTAGCTATCACTAATACTGATATGTGTTTTGAGTTTCATGTAAATCTGAGCTTGTTGTCTGCCTCAAACTCACCATAACAGAACATTCAAGTTTGACACGTTGCCATGGCAACACTATATCAGATATCAATATCCCCACAACAGATTTACATCGGCCGTGTTTTGTCATTATTCTGATGAAGTTTTAAGTAAATCGAGTAAAAATAAGATGCTGAATTCAAAGCATTTGGAAAATGACACACTTCCTGCTGCCAATTGGTGGCGCTATAACGTTGACTCTTAATAGCCACATATATACAATCGGTATCATACAACGAACAAACCCATGAAGTTTGATCAAATTCAGGAAATGTATGTGGATGTTATTAGACATTTCCTGTTTCTCATTTCTCGCCATAAGTTCCATGCCTCGCCACGGGCAAACCGTTCGAGATATCAAAAATCCCCTCGCAATTTTTCATCCTCAATGTCTTGAGATCATGTTCACCGAGTTTCGTGGCGAACGGGTTGAAAACCTCAGAGGAGTATTTCAAATTCCAGAGCATGCTTTTTTTAAACAGCCCTGAATAGCTGACTTCCTGTTGGGCGGAGCCTATGACATAAAGTGTGAAAGTTGTTCGGCTCAATGAGATCTATAAGTGTACCGAGTTTGATATAAATACATGCAAGTGTGTGTGAGCTATGGTTCAAGAATTCTGACTGTCTTCCAGGGGGCGCTGTAGAGCCCCTGTGCCACGCCCGGGTCCCAGCCTCTGCGGCGTCCTGATGGCCGCAGATTCCAATGTGTGTGCCAATTTTCAAGAGTTTTTGAGCATGTTAAGGCCCCCAAAACACCCCGGAAGGTTTAATAAAAAATAAAAATAATAATAATAATAACAAGAATAATCCTTAGAAGAACAATAGGGCTCTTCGCCCCTTCGGGCTTGAGCCCTAACAAGAATAATCCTTAGAAGAACAATAGGGCTCTTCGCCCCTTCGGGCTTGAGCCCTAATAATAATAATAATAATTAAAGCTGCAAGCAGCGATGAACGGGCCCTCGCACACGGGCTCACTGCCATCGTGTGGCTTTAGTAAAAAGGTGAACGTTGAGAAATATGCATTTAAACTCATAAATATAAGTGCAATATATCAAAGTTTATTCCATATGTGTGCCAATCTTCCTGTTGCCAGCAGGTGGCGCTATCGTTATAATGGAATATTGGCCTTCAGATGTGTTCAAGCCAGGACTCTTATCACACATGTGAAGTTTGGGCAAGATCGGACATTTTATGCCTGAGTTATAACATCTTTTATTCCCATGGCGAGACATCGAACTTCGTCATGGCGACATGGACATGCCTTTTAACAAAAACTCAAGATCTTCACAACTAAACATCACACAGGTCTTTAGATTAGACTGACCACAAAAAAGACATTGATGTCATAAAATTTCTAGGAGTAGTTTGTCTCAGTGTAAAATATGTCACTTCCAGTTGCCAATAGGTGGCGCTATGACTATAACTGAATATTGGCATGTAGATCTGTTCAGGTGAAGAGTCTTATCAAAAATGTGAAGTTTGGGGCAGATTGGACATTGTATGTGTGAGTTATAGCACCATCATTTTTCATGGCGAATCATCGAAATTTGTCAGGCCGCCATGGACACGCCCTTTAACGAAACCTCAATTCCTTCGCAATTTAACATCGCAAAGGGCTTTAGATTACACTGACCAAGTTTGGTGTTGATCTGAATAAATCTCTAGGAGGAGTTCGTTAAAATACAACCCCTGAAAATGACAAAAACAACACCAATTTTGCAGGGAAAATTAAAAATAACCGACTTCCTGTTGGGATTCGGATTTCGTACCAGGAGACTTTTTTGTAGCTATTGGTGTGTTACATATGTTAACCGATTTTCGTACATGTACATGACATGTAGCTCGAGGCGCACTCCATTGAAAATGTATAGGTGGCGCTATCGAGCCATTTTGCCACACCCAATGGAATATTAGCCTCCAGATGTGTTCAGGTCAGGACTCTTATCAAACTTTTGAAGTTTGGGCAAGATCTGATATTTTATGACTGAGTTATAACATATTTTATTCCCATGGCAAGACATCGAACTTTGTCACGCCGTCATGGACACGCCCTTTAACGAAAACTCAAGATCTTCACAATTTAACATCTTACAGGCCTTTAGATTAGACTGACGACAAAAAAGACATTGATGTCAAAAATTTCTAGGAGTAGTTTGTCGCAGCGTAAAATATGTCACTTCCTGTTGCCAATAGGTGGCGCTATGACTATAACTGAATATGGTCGTGTCAAACTGTTCAGGACAGGAGTCTCATCAAACATGTGAAGTTTGGGGCAGATTGGTCATTGTATGTCTGAGTTATAGCAACTTCCTGTTTCATGGCGAATCATCGAAATTCGCCAGGCCGCCACACACAGGCCCTTCAACGAAAACTCAAAAGCTTCGCAATTTAACATCGCAAAGGCCTTTAGATTAGGCATACCAAATTTGGTGTTGATCTGAATTAATCTCTAGGAGGAGTTCGTTAAAATACAACGCATGGAAATGACAAAAATGACACAAAATTTGCTCATAATATTAGAAATAACCGACTTCCTGTCTGGTTTCGGATTTTGCTCCAAGAGACTTTTTTGTAGGTATTGGAGAGTTACATGTGTATACCGATTTTCATACATGTACATGAAACGTAGCTCGAGGCGCACACCGTTGAACGTGTATAGGTGGCGCTGTTGAGCCATTTTGCCACACCCACTTCTGAAACCCATATCAGACGTAAATTTTCGCCAGTTCGGAGGTGTGTGCAAAGTTTCATGACTTTTCGAGCATGTTTAGGCCCTCAAAAATGCGATTCATCTTAGAGAAGAAGAATAATAATAATAATTAAAGCTGCAAGCAGCGATGAACGGGCCCTCGCACCCGGGTTCACCGCCATCGTGTTGCTTTAGTAAAAAGGTGAACGTTGAGAAATATGCATTTAATGTCCTAAATATAAGTGGAATATATCAAAGTATATCCCATATATGTGCCAATCTTACCGTTGCCAGCAGGTGGCGCTATCATTATAATGGAATATTGGCCTTCAGATGTGTTCAGGCCAGGACTCTTATCACACATGTGAAGTTTGGGGAAGATTGAACATTTTATGCTTGAGTTACAACAACTTGTGGCAAGACATCAAATTTTGTCATGGCGCCATGGAAACGCCCTTTAACAAAAACTCAAGATCTCCAAAAGTTAACATTGCACAGGTCTTTAGATTAGACTGACCACAAAATATATGTTAATCTCAAAAAAATTATAGGAGTAGTTTTTCGCAGCGTAAAACATGTCACTTCCTGTTGCCAATAGGTGGCGCTATGACTATAACTGAATGTGGGCATGTAGATCTGTTAAGGGCAGAAGTTTTATCTAACATGTGAAGTTTGGGGCAGATTGGACATTGTATGTCTGAGTTACAGCAACTTCCTTTTTCATGGCGAAACATCGAAATTTGTCACGCCGCCATGGACACGCCCTTTAACGAAATCTAAAGATCTTCGCAATTTAACATCGCAAAGGGCTTAAGATTACACTGACCAGGTTTGGTGTTGATCTGAATAAATCTCTAGGAGGAGTTCGTTAAAGTACAACCCCTGAAAATGGCAAAAACAACGCCAATTTTGCAGAGAAAATTCAAAATAACCGACTTCCTGTTGGAATACGGATTTCGTACCAAGAGACTTTTTTGTAGGTATTGATGTGTTACATGTGTATACCGTTTTTTGTACATGTACGTGAAACATAGCTCGAGGCGCACTCTGTTGAAAGTGTATAGGTGGCGCTATCGAGCCATTTTGCCACAACTGATGGAATTTTGGCCTTCAGATGTGTTCAGGCCAGGACTCTTATCACACATGTGAAGTTTGGGGAAGATCAGACATTTTATGCCTGAGTTATAACAACTTTTATTCCCATGGCGAGACATCGAACTTCGTGACGGCGCCATGGACACGCCTTTTTACGAAAACTCAAGATCTTCACAATTTAACATCACACAGGCCTTTAGATTAGACTGACCACAAAAAAAATTGATGTCATAAAATTTCTAGGAGTAGTTCATCGCAGTGTAAAATATGTCACTTCCTGTTGCCAATAGGTGGCGCTATGACTATAACTGAATATGGGCATGTCAATCTGTTCATGTTAGGAGACTCATCAAACATGTGAAGTATGGGGCATATTGGTCATTGTATGTCTGAGTTATAGCAACTTCCTGTTTCATGGCGAATCATCGAAATTCGCCAGGCCGCCACGGACACGCCCATTAACGAAAACTCAAAAGCTTCGCA
This sequence comes from Carassius gibelio, assembly GCF_023724105.1. NCBI lineage: Eukaryota > Metazoa > Chordata > Actinopteri > Cypriniformes > Cyprinidae > Carassius > Carassius gibelio. The sequence goes on along the minus strand of NC_068391.1, from coordinate 7,172,551 downwards.
ATTTAACATCGCAAAGGCCTTCAGATTAGGCATACCAAATTTGGTGTTGATCTGAATGAATCTCTAGGAGGAGTTCGTTAAAATACAACGCATGGAAATGACAAAAATGACACAAAATTTGCTCATAATATTAGTAATAACCGACTTCCTGTTGGGTTTTGGATTTTGCTCCAAGAGACTTTTTTGTAGGTATTGGAGAGTTACATGTGTATACCGATTTTCATACATGTACATGAAACGTAGCTCGAGGCGCACACCGTTGAACGTTTATAGGTGGCGCTGTTGAGCCATTTTGCCACACCCACTTCTGAAACCCATATCAGACGTAAATTTTCGCCAGTTCTGAGGTGTGTGCAAAGTTTCATGACTTTTCGAGCATGTTTAGGCCCTCAAAAATGCGATTCATTTTGGAGAAGAAGAATAATAATAATAATAATAATAATAATAATAATAATAATAATAATAAACGGAGCAATTCCAAGAGGGTCCTCACACCATCGGTGCTCGGGCCCTAAATATAGCTGCAAGCAGCGATGGCGGGCTCAAGCCACCAATGCCATCACCACCCCGGTGGCATCAGGTAAACTGTGCCCAGCGGGCACATGCATTCACAATATCCCTCTGGCAGTGAGGTTTTAAAGGATAGAGGGGAGCGTAGAGGGGAGCGTGCATTTGCAGTGGCTGGGCCACGACTCTGGAATACCCTGCCTTTAGAGATCAGACTGGCCCCTTCCTTGTCTATTTTTAAATCTTTGCTAAAAACTTTTTTATTTTCCTTAGTGTACTGACTACTGTGTTATGCTACATTTTGAAATGGGTGGTTTTAAATTTTTTGTCTGGTCTATTTTTATGTATGTGTAATATTCTTGCTCTTATGTTAAAGCACTTTGGTCAGCCAGGAGGCTGTTGTAAATGCGCTATACAAATAAATTGAACTTGAACTTGAACTTGAACTTGATATGGCAGTTAAAGGGTTAATCCGAATCATCTAGACTTTAAAATCACATTCACAGAACAATATATATATATATATATATATATATATATAACTTTAGTAACACTTTACAATAAGATTTCATTTATAAACATTATGTTAACATGAACAATATTTATATAGCATTCATTCATGTCAGTTAATATTCCAAACTTAAACATTAAAACATTGTTTTATTGTGATTTTTTTCCAAGCACATTTTACCAATTCCAAACCATATCAATCTTAATAACTACCATTATTTTTTATTTAATCATTTATGAGTGCTATACAATAGTCCAGGAAAGCTGGAAGAGAAAAACAGGTCAAGAAGAACTGACAAAAGAATTGCAAAAGAATTAGGAATTAATGTGAAGATTAATTTTTGTCAATTCTGCAAGACAGACTTTCAGGAAAGGAGGTGGAATAAAAATGAGCTCCTAAATCTTAATCCCGGATTCTGGAAGATATATTCCTCAAACCATCAAACAAGAGAAGGTGGTGCTGGTCCTTCACGAGTCAGTCTAATCTGTTCATTAAGCCTATATATAAAGTCTTAATATATAGTATTTCACAATACTTCATGGTATTCTAATTAAATATTTTTTTGGAATCTTAGATCTCTCAGAACCTGACACCGAGTAATTCTGGAGACTCCAGGAAAGTGGCAGTTCTGTAAAATGTTGGCGCTGGAGACTAAATGCTCACTGATAGTTTCACACCTAATTCACTTAAAACACACACAAACACACACACACAGTGACAGAGTGACATCAGATGTATGTTTTTTAATTTTCTGTCATCCATATAATGTTGTATAGTCATGAAACTATGCATATTTCCTCAGAATGACTTGTCTTCTATGTGTACATTTTTTTGAAGTGTTTAGAAGCTGCACTTTTTTTTTACTGGTTCCTTTTTTACTATTATTTCAAAAAATCACCACGACAAAACCATTCAAGCTATCCAAAATTCATTCACACCTGTTCTGTAAGATTAATTCTTTAAACAGTGGTAAAAGAGGATGTGGGGCTGAACCTTCAAGAGTCACTCAAAACGTATCTGTCCATAAAGCCTATAAAGAATTATTCTTAATATACAGTTCACAATACTTCAGCTTGTTATTCTAATTAAGTGAGGGTCATTTTATCAGTAAAATACATAAAATACATATTATTTTATTTGAAAGATTTCTATAAATTATTTAAATCATACTCGTTTCTCCAATAATTATTTAAAAGTAATCCTATAGCTCCCTCAGGTGGCCATTATAGGTACTAAGAATTGCAAGCTTGATTTATAAGTTATGATAGTTTTAATTTTATGCTGGCTCTTGAAAATGATAACGCTATGAAACTTACTGTGCTTCCTTCAAATGAGGACTTCTACTTATATAAAAAATTATGAAGAGTTAGAATGAAAAATTTTAAAGATATAGTAAAATAACTATTGTATTTTTTATGTTACTTTAATAAATCTCTATGGCAACACCATTTAAGCTATCCTAAACCCATTCACAATTTAACATCTCAGTATTTTGGCATCATGTTGAAAAAGGAGTATGGAGTAGTATGAGGAGGAGTATGAATTCATTTACAGGCTGATTTGATCATAAATCCACAATAAAATTTCTGAGTTCTGTATCAATCTGTGTTGTTGTTTGTTTATTTTTATCTTTTATTTTTCATAGGAAGATAACTGACCCTTTACTCTCCTTTTTAATGAATGTGCTTATAAACCAAGCACAAGCTATTTATAGCTGTATTTATAAACTGCTTACTACTGACTATTAATATTGGGACAAGGCTTTATAAAGCATGAACTGACTATTTAATAATGAGTGCAGTTATTATAAAGTGTTATCAATGAATTTGCTAATGTTAACAAATTAGACATTATTTTACAGTGTTATCAAATCCTTAAATGACTCATAAGCATTTGTGAAAGTTCTGCTTGTATTACAGCTTAGTATTGATCTGTGAGCTGAACATATTTACTGTTACATCCATGAGATTATGTAAATTAAAATAAATATAATGTCACAGGATGTCATAGGTCAGTATCAAATGAGTTTGAAATTATTATTTGCAGCACAAATAATTTTTTTTTAGGATTTTTAAAAATCCCTAAAACTGTCAGAAAAAGGTTAAGGCCTAAGCTATTTCTATGTGAGTGGCTAATTTTATTTTTGTTTTTATAATTGTAATACACAAACTATGAAATTATACAAAATGTATAAAAAGATAAATAAATAAATACGCACACATTAAAAAAGCAGCCAAGTCGAATGAGTTTCCTTTTTTATATAGATTAAAATTGAAGACAGAAGCAAGTGGTAAATGTGGTCACTTTAATATTCAAATCCAGTAGATCCAGTTTATGTTCACGTGGCTGTTTTCATTTATAGTCGCCAAGCTATTATGTGTTTTGAAATAATCTTGTCCGTGATGTGTTCGTTCGTACGACGAAAGCCAGAATCCTGCAGCTCGAGAGATATGTTATTCTGCCAGTCGCGCTTTCAAATAGTCTTGCACACTTAAACAGGTCACAAACACCTGCATTTACCTCTTGTTGTGTTACAATGGGTTTATTGTGTGCATTTGTGGTAATATTTTATTTAAAAAAGCTCTTAAACAAGAATAAATTCGTTTGTTTTGAGCTCGACACTGTACGCGCTGATCGGAGGCGGTGATTTCAGATAGGCAGGTGCAAATATTTCATTTTCACACAAACAGTTCAAAAACATCTTAATTTAGCTCTTGGTGTGTTCTAATTGGTTGATTGTGTGATATCGCTTTAATAATTTATTTTTAAAAGCTTTAAAACAGGAATAAATTCGTTTTTTTCTGAGCTCTTTACTCCAGACGCTCGTGGTCACAGCGGTGATTCATCTCTCCTATTTCTCACATATCTCTGGCCAGAAATAATTTATCCATGAGCCCTGAACCGGTAATAATCAGATATGTTGGTTTAGCTTGTCAGTGTGAATTAAATCTAAGTATTTGTTTGTATTTTTAACCGATTTAAAAGTGAAAGTAAAAGTCCGGGAATTGAACCTGTAGGGGCGCTATTTCTCTCAGACAATGGAAGTCTGAAGCACATATACTCAAACAGAGGGACAGAGTGAGATGAGATGTCTGACAGTTTTTTTTAATTTTCTGTTATCCATACAGTGTTGTAAAGTCGTGAAACTATGCATATTTCCTCAGAATGACTTTTTCATCTGTATGAAAAAATTCTTTGACGTGTTTGGAAGCTGCAATTTAAAAATACAATAATGATTCCCTTTGTAAGGTCATTTAAAAAAATCACCACGGCAAAACCATTCAAGCTATCCAAAATCCATTCACAATTTAAGTTCCTATCAGAAATACTGATGTGTGTTCAGAGTTTTGTGAAATTCTAAGTATGTTATTTGCCTCAAAATCACCTGAGAAGTATTCCAGTTTGACATGTTGCCACGCCAACAATTTTTTAGATATCAATATCCCCCTTGCAGATTTATATCGGCTGTGTTTTACCATTATTCTGATGAAGTTTGAAGCAAATCGAGTAATAATAAGATGCTGAATTCAAATCATTTTGAAAATGACACACTTCCTTCTGCCAGTTGGTGGCGCTATAACTTTGACTCCTAATAGTCACATATATGCAATCGACATCATACAACGAATAATCTGATGAAGTTTGATTAAAATCAGGAACTGTATGTGGATGGTATTAGACACTTCCTGTTTCTCATTTCTCGCCATAATTTCAACGCCTCGCCACGAGCAAACCGTTCGAGATATCAAAAATCCCCTGGCAATTTTTCATCCCCAGTGTCTTGAGATCATGTTGACCGAGTTTGGCGACAATCGAGAAAAAAACCTATGACAAGTATTTCAAATTCCAGAGCATGCGCTTTTTACATAACTCTAAATAGCTGACTTCCTGTTGGGTGGAGCCTATGACATGCAATACGAAAGTTGTTCGGCACGATGAGATCTATATGTGTACTGAGTTTCATATGAATATGTGCAAGTATGTGTGAGCTATACATCAACATTTCTGACTGTGTTCCAGGGGGCGCCGTAGAGCCCCTGTGCCACGCCCGGGTCCCAGCCTCTGCAGGCTCCTAAAGGCCACAGATTCCAAAGTGTGCGCAAATTTTCAAGAGTTTTTGAGTATGTTAAGGACCCCAAAAGCCCCCACAACTTTGACGAAAAATTTGAATACTAAACCCTAAATAGCCAACTTCCTGTTGGGCGGAGCCTATGATATGCAATACAAAAGTTGTTTGGATTGATGAGATTTATATGTGTACCGAGTTTCATACGTCTACGAGCAAGAATGTATGATATATGGCCCTCCATATTCCAGGGGGCGCTGTAGAGCCCCTGTGCCACGCCCGTGTATCAGTCTCTGCCCGGCCCTAATGGCCGCAGGTTCCAATCTGTGTGCCAATTTTCAAGACTTTTTAAGCACGTTAAGGGCCCCAAAAGCCCCCGAGACGTTGGAAAATAATAATAATAATAATAATAATAATAATAATAATAATAATAATAAAAAATAATCCTAAGGAAAACAATAGGCCTCTCGCCCTTTGGGCTTGAGCCCTAATTAAAGCTGCAAGCAGCGATGAACGGGCCCTCGCACCCGGGCTCACCGCCAGCGAGTGGCTTTATTAATTAGGTGAACGGTGAGAAATATGCATTAAAACTCATACATATAAGTGGAATATATCAAAGTTTACTCCATATATATGCCAATCTTCCTGTTGCCAGCAGGTGGTGCTCTCATTATAATGGAATATTGGCCTTCAAATGTGTTTAGGGCAGGACTCTTATCGAACATGTGAAGTTTGGGGAAGATCGAACAAATTATGCCTGAGTTACAACAACTTCTCTTACTGTGGCGAGACATAAAAATTTGTCATGGCGCCATGGACACGCCCTTTAACAAAAACTCAAGATCTCCACAAGTTAACATTGCACAGGCCTTTAGATTAGACTGACTACAAAAAATACTTTAATCTCAAAAAAATTCTAGGAGTAGTTTGTCGCAGCCTAAAACATGTCACTTCCTGTTGCCAGCAGGTGGCGCTATGACTATAACTGAAAATGGGCATGTAGATCTGTTAAGGGCACAAGTCTTATCTAACATGTGAAGTTTGGGGCAGATTGGACATTGTATATCGGAGTTACAGCAACTTCCTTTTTTCATGGCGAAACAACGAAGATTGTCAGGCCGCCATGGACACGCCCTTTAACGAAACCTCAAGATCTTCGCAATTTAACATCTTAAAGGCCTTTAGATTTAACTGACCAAGTTTGCTGTTGATCTGAATAAATCTCTAGGAGGAGTTCGTTAAAGTACAACCCCTGAAAATGGCAAAAACAGCGCCAATTTTGAAGAGAAAATTCTAAATAACCGACTTCCTGTTGGAATTCGGATTTTGTACCAAGATACTTTTTTGTAGGTATTGGAGTGTTACATATGTGTACCGATTTTTGTACATGTACGTGGAACATAGCTCGAGGCACACTCCGTTGAAAGTGTATAGGTGGCGCTACTGAGCCATTTTGCCACGCCCGTTGGAATAATGGCCTTCAGATGTGTTCAGGCCAGGACTCTTATCACACATATATTTTATGTCTGAGTTATAACATATTTTATTCCCATGGCAAGACATCGAACTTTGTCACGCCGTCATGGACACGCCCTTTAATGAAAACTCAAGATCTTCACAATTTAACATCACACAGGCCTTTAGATTACACTGACCACAAAAAAGACATTGATGTCAAAAATTTCTAGGAGTAGTTTGTCGCAGCGTAAAATATGTCACTTCCTGATGCCAATAGGTGGCGCTATGACTATAACTGAATATGGTCATGTCAAACTGTTCAGGTCAGGAGTCTCATCAAACATGTGAAGTTTGGGGCAGATTGGATATTGTATGTCTGAGTTACAGCAACTTCCTTTTTCATGGCGAAACATCTTCGCAATTTCACATCGCAAAGGGCTTAAGATTACACTGACCAAGTTTGTTGTTGATCTGAATAAATCTCTAGGAGGAGTTCGTTAAAGTACAACCCCTGAAAATGGCAAAAACAACGCCAATTTTGCAGAGAAAATTCTAAATAACCGACTTCCTGTTGGGATTCGGATTTCGTGCCAAGAGACTTTTTTGTAGGTATTGCTGTGTTACATGTGTATACCGATTTTTGTACATGTACGTGAAACATAGTTCGAGGCGCACTCTGTTGAAAGTGTATAGGTGGCGCTATCGAGCCATTTTGCCACACCTGATGGAATTTTGGCCTTCAGATGTGTTCAGGCCAGGACTCTTATCACACATGTGCAGTTTGAGGAAGATTGAACATTTTATGCCTATGATCGGACATCTTTTATTCCCATGGCGAGACATCGAACTTCGTGACGGCGCCATGGACACGCCTTTTAACGAAAACTCAAGATCTTCACAACTTAACATCGCACAGGCCTTTAGATTAGACTGACCACAAAAAAGACATTGATGTCATAAAATTTCTAGGAGTAGTTCTTCGCAGCATAAAATATGACACTTCCTGTTGCCAATAGGTGGCGCTATGACTATAACTGCATATGGGCATGTCAATCTATTCTGTTCCAGAGTCTTATCAACCATGTGAAGTTTGGGGCAGATTGGACATTGTATGTCTGAGTTATAGCAACTTCATTTTTCATGGCGAGTCATCGAAATTCGCCAGGCCGCCACAGACACGCCCTTCAACGAAAACTCAAAATCTTCGCAATTTAACATCGCAAAGGCCTTTAGATTAGGCATACCAAATTTGGTGTTGATTTGAAGAAATCTCTAGGAGGAGTTCGTTAAAATACAACGCATAGAAATGGCAAAAATGACACAAAATTTGCCCATAATATTAAAAATAACCGACTTCCTGTTGGGTTTAGAATTTTGCTCCAAGAGTCTTTTTTGTAGGTATTGATGTGTTACATGTGTGTACCGATTTTCATACATGTACGTGAAATGTAGCTCGAGGCGCACACCGCTGAACGTGCATAGGTGGCGCTGTCGAGCCATTTTACCACGCCCACTTCTGAAACCCATATCAGACGTAAATTTTCGCCAGTTCGGAGGCGTGTGCAAAATTTGGTGACTTTTTGAGCATGTTTAGGCCCTCAAAAATGCGATTCATTTTGGAGAAGCGGAATAATAATAATTAAAGCTGCAAGCAGCGATGAACGGGCCCTCGCACCCGGGCTCACCGCCAGCGAGTGGCTTTAGTAAAAAGGTGAACAGTGAGAAATATGCATTTAATGTCCTAAATATAAGTGGAATATATCAAAGTATATCCAATATATGTGCCAATCTTACCGTTGCCAGCAGGTGGTGCTATCATTATAATGGAATATTGGCCTTCAGATGTGTTCAGGCCAGGACTCTTATCAAACATGTGAAGTTTGGGGAAGATTGAACATTTTATGCTTGAGTTACAACAACTTCTCTTGCTGTGGCAAGACATCAAGTTTTGTCATGGCGCCATGGAAACGCCCTTTAACAAAAACTCAAGATCTCCAAAAGTTAACATTGCACAGGCCTTTAGATTAGACTGACCACAAAATATATGTTAATCTCAAAAAAATTATAGGAGTATTTTGTCGCAGTGTAAAACATGTCACTTCCTGTTGCCAATAGGTGGCGCTATGACTATAACTGAATGTGGGCAAGTAGATCTGTTAAGGGCAGAAGTTTTATCTAACATGTGAAGTTTGGGGCAGATTGGACATTGTATGTCTGAGTTACAGCAACTTCCTTTTTCATGGCGAAACATCAAAATTTGTCAGGCCGCCATGGACACGCCCTTTAACGAAATCTAAAGATCTTCACAATTTAACATCGCAAAGGGCTTAAGATTACACTGACCAGGTTTGGTGTTGATCTGAATAAATCTCTAGGAGGAGTTCGTTAAAGTACAACCCCTGAAAATGGCAAAAACAACGCCAATTTTGCAGAGAAAATTCTAAATAACCGACTTCCTGTTGGGATTCGGATTTCGTACCAAGAGACTTTTTTGTAGGTATTGGTGTGTTACATGTGTATACCGATTTTTGTACATGTACGTGAAACATAGCTCGAGGCGCACTCTGTTGAAAGTGTATAGGTGGCGCTATCGAGCCATTTTGCCACACCTGATGGAATTTTGGCCTTCAGATGTGTTCAGGCCAGGACTCTTATCACACATGTGAAGTTTGGGGAAGATCGGACATTTTATGCCTGAGTTATAACATCTTTTATTCCCATGGCGAGACATCGAACTTCGTGACGGCGCCATGGACACGCCTTTTAACGAAAACTCAAGATCTTCACAACTTAACATCGCACAGGCCTTTAGATTAGACTGACAACAAAAAATACATTGATGTCATAAAATTTCTAGGAGTAGTTCATCGCAGTGTAAAATATGTCACTTCCTGTTGCCAATAGGTGGCGCTATGACTATAACTGAATGTGGGCATGTCAATCTGTTCAGGTCAGGAGTCTCATCAAACATGTGAAGTTTGGGGCAGATTGGTCATTGTATGTCTGAGTTATAGCAACTTCCAGTTTCATGGCGAATCATCGAAATTCGCCAGGCCACCACGGACACGCCCATTAACGAAAACTCAAAAGCTTCGCAATTTAACATCGCAAAGGCCTTCAGATTAGGCATACCAAATTTGGTGTTGATCTGAATGAATCTCTAGGAGGAGTTCGTCAAAATACAACGCATGGAAATGACAAAAATGACACAAAATTTGCTCATAATATTAGTAATAACCGACTTCCTGTTGGGTTTCGGATTTTGCTCCAAGAGACTTTTTTGTAGGTATTGGAGAGTTACATGTGTATACCGATTTTCATACATGTACATGAAACGTAGCTCGAGGCGCACACCGTTGAACGTGTATAGGTGGCGCTGTTGAGCCATTTTGCCACACCCACTTCTGAAACCCATATCAGACGTAAATTTTCGCCAGTTCTGAGGTGTGTGCAAAGTTTCATGACTTTTCGAGCATGTTTAGGCCCTCAAAAATGCGATTTATCTTAGAGAAGAAGAATAATAATAATAATAATAATAATAATAATAAACGGAGCAATTCCAAGAGGGTCCTCACACCATCGGTGCTCGGGCCCTAATTAAAGCTGCAAGCAGCGATGAACGGGCCCTCGCACCCGGGCTCACCGCCATCGTGTGGCTTTAGTAAAAAGGTGAACGTTGAGAAATATGCATTTAATGTCCTAAATATAAGTGGAATATATCAAAGTATATCCCATATATGTGCCAATCTTACCGTTGCCAGCAGGTGGCGCTATCATTATAATGGAATATTGGCCTTCAGATGTGTTCAGGCAAGGACTTTTATCAAACAAGTGAAGTTTGGGGAAGATTGAACATTTTATGCTTGAGTTACAATAACTTCTCTTGCTGTGGCAAGACATCAAATTTTGTCATGGCGCCATGGAAACGCCCTTTAACAAAAACTCAAGATCTTCAAAAGTTAACATTGCACAGGCCTTTAGATTAGACTGACCACAAAATATATGTTAATCTCAAAAAAATTATAGGAGTAGTTTGTCGCAGTGTAAAATATGTAACTTCCTGTTGCCAATAGGTGGCGCTATGACTATAACTGAATATTGGCATGTAGATCTGTTCAGGTCAAGAGTCTTATCCAACATGTGAAGTTTGGGGCAGATTGGACATTGTATGTCTGAGTTACAGCAACTTCCTTTTTCATGGCGAAACATCGAAATTTGTCAGGCCGCCATGGACCCGCCCTTTAACGAAACCTCAAGTCCTTCGCAATTTATTATCGCAAAGGGCTTTAGATTACACTGACCAAGTTTGGTGTTGATCTGAATAAATCTCTAGGAGGAGTTCGTTAAAGTACAACCCCTGAAAATGGCAAAAACAACACCAATTTTGAAGGGAAAATTCAAAATAACCGACTTCCTGTTGGGATCCGGATTTCGTACCAAGAGACTTTTTTGTAGGTATTGGTGTGTTACATGTGTGTACCAATTTTTGTACATGTACGTGAAACATAGCTCGAGGCGCACTCCGTTGAAAGTGTATAGGTGGCGCTATAGAGCCATTCTGCCACAACCGGTGGAATATTGGCCTGCAGATCTGTTCAGGTCAGGACTCTTATCACACATGTGAAGTTTGGGGAAGATCGGACATTTTATGCCTGAGTTATAACATCTTTTATTCCCATGGCGAGACATCGAACTTCGTCGCGGCGCCATGAACAAGCCTTTTAACGAAAACTCAAGATCTTCACAACTTAACATCGCACAGGGCTTTAGATTAGACTGACCACAAAAAATACATTGATGTCATAAAATTTCTAGGAGTAGTTCATCGCAGTGTAAAATATGTCACTTCCTGTTGCCAATAGGTGGCGCTATGACTATAACTGAATATGGGCATGTCAATCTGTTCAGGTCAGGAGTCTCATCAAACATGTGAAGTTTGGGGCAGATTGGTCATTGTATGTCTGAGTTATAGCAACTTCCTGTTTCATGGTGAATCATCGAAATTCGCCAGGCCGCCACGGACACGCCCATTAACGAAAACTCAAAAGCTTCGCAATTTAACATCGCAAAGGCCTTCAGATTAGGCATACCAAATTTGGTGTTGATCTGAATGAATCTCTAGGAGGAGTTCGTTAAAATACAACGCATGGAAATGACAAAAATGACACAAAATTTGCTCATAATATTAGTAATAACCGACTTCCTGTTGGGTTTCGGATTTTGCTCCAAGAGACTTTTTTGTAGGTATTGGAGAGTTACATGTGTATACCGATTTTCATACATGTACATGAAACATAGCTCGAGGCGCACACCGTTGAACGTGTATAGGTGGCGCTGTTGAGCCATTTTGCCACACCCACTTCTGAAACCCATATCAGACGTAAATTTTCGCCAGTTCTGAGGTGTGTGCAAAGTTTCATGACTTTTCGAGCATGTTTAGGCCCTCAAAAATGCGATTCATTTTGGAGAAGAAGAATAATAATAATTAAAGCTGCAAGCAGCGATGAACGGGCCCTCGCACCCGGGCTCACCGGCAGCGAGTGGCTTTAGTAAATAGGTGAACGGTGAGAAATATGCGTTTAAACTCATAAATATAAGTAGAATATATCAATGTTTATTCCATATATGTGCCAATCTTCCTGTTGCGAGCAGGTGGCGCTATCATTATAATGGAATATTGGCCTTCAGATGTGTTCAGGGCAGGACTCTTATCGAACATGTGAAGTTTGGGGAAGATTGAACATTTTATGCCTCAGTTACAACAACTTCTCTTGCTGTGGCGAGATGTCAAATTTTGTCATGGCGCCATGGACACGCCCTTTAACAAAAACTCAAGATCTCCACAATTTAACATTGCTCAGGCCTTAAGATTAGACTGACCACAAAAAATACATTAATGTCAAAAGATTTCTAGGAGTAGTTTGTCGCAGCGTAAAACATGTAACTTCCTGTTGCCAGCAGGTGGTGCTATGACTATAACTGAATATGGGCATGTAGATCTGTTAAGGGCAGAAGTCTTATCTAACATGTGAAGTTTGGGGCAGACTGGACATTGTATGTCTAAGTTACAGCAACTTCCTTTTTCATGGCGAAACATCGAAATCTGTCAGATCGCCATGGACATGCCCTTTAACGAAACCTCAAGATCTTCGCAATTTAACATCGCAAAGGCCTTTCGATTTAACTGACCAAGTTTGGTGGTGATCTGAATAAATCTCCAGGAGGAGTTCGTTAAAGTACATCCCCAGAAAATGGCAAAAACAACGCAAATTTTGCAGAGAAAATTCTAAATAACCGACTCCCTGTTGGGATTCGGATTTCCTACCAAGAGACTTTGTGGTAGGTATTTTGTAGGTATCTACCAATGCATTTACTTATGTTAAAAAATGAGACATTATTTTAATTTGTTACCAAATCCTTAAGTAATTAAAATTGTTTTGTTATAAATTTATTGACCTATAAGCATTTGTGAAATAGTTCTGCTTGCATCACAGCTTGGTCGTCATCTGTGAGCTGAACAGTTTTACTGTTACATCCATGAGATTATATAAATTCAGATTAATGTCAATCACAGGGTGTCAGAGGTCAGTATCAAATGAGTTTGAAATTATGGACCCACTTTATATTAAGTGGCCTTAACTACTAAGTACTTACATTTTAATTAATAATTTAGTACAATGTACTTATTGTGTACAATGTACATGTTTTTACTTTGTACTTATATTTTTTAAAAAAACTACATGTAATTACATCTGTATTTAATTTCTGTAATTGCATTTATAAATACACTGTTGACCCATACTTTACACCTTAACCCACCCTTAAACTTACCCATACCTCCAACCCTCTCCCTAACCCTACCCCTATCCCACCTCAATAGCAGCAAAATTGTTTTACAATACAATATGAACACAATAAGTACATTGTACTTATTTTTTTTATGTAAGTACATAGTAGTTAAGGCCACCTAATATAAAGTGGGACCGAAATTATTATTTGCAGCACAAATAAGTATTTTTAGAATTTTTTTTTAATCACTGAAACTGTCAGAAAAGGATAAGGCCTAAGAGATTTCTTAAGCTGTAATGAAAACAGCACAATAAGCAACAACAACAACAACAAAAAAAACAATTTAAAATAATATTTTTTTTCTGGTGATTAAAGAAATGTTTAAGTCCCTCTCTCTCTCCCTGTCTGTCTGCCACTCAGCTCATGCCCATCCCCCACTCACACTCACACTCACACACACACACACACACTCAGTCAGCACACGTACATTCCTCAAACAGAGGGACAGAGTGAGATGAGATGTCTGACAGTTTTTTAATTTTCTTTTAATCATACAGTGTCGTAAAGTCGTGAAACTATTCATATTTCCTCAGAATGATTTGATCTCTGTATGAGAAAATGCTTTTAAGTGTTTGGAAGCTGCAATTTAAAAATACAAGACAGTTAATGATTCCTTTTTTGACAGTCATTTCAAAAAATCACCACGACAAAACCGTTCAAGCTAACCAAAATCGAAGATGAAACATGTAGACAAAGTTTGTTGTGTATAGTGTACTTCCCCTCTGAGGAGTATGGATTAAATCACAGCTCAATTTTTTTTCAAAAATCCATATTCAAATCAAAATAGCCGACTTCCTGTTGGTCGTAGCTGATAACTGTGAATTAGAAAGTTGTCCGTCTTGATAAGAACAATATACGTACCGAGTTTGGTGTCTGTAGCTAAAACTAACCCCCCCACTTTTGACAAAAGGTGGCGCTATAGAGTGCCTCTTCCACGCCCTTGTAAAAGCTTTTTCCATTGTCTAGCTATCAATAATACTGATATGTGTTTTGAGTTTCATGTAAATCTGAGGTTGTTATCTGCCTCAAACTCACCATAACAGAATATTCACGTTTGACACGTTGCCATGGCAACAATATATAAGATATCAATATTCCCACAACAGGTTTACATCGGCCATGTTTTGTCATTATTCTGATGAAGTTTGAAGCAAATTGAGTAAAAATAAGATGCTGAATTCAAAGCATTTTGAAAATGACTAAATTTCCTGCTGCCAGTTGGTGGCGCTATAACGTTGACTCTTAATAGTCACATATATACGATCGGTATCATACTTCGAACAAACTTCGATGAAGTTTGATCAAACTCAGGTAATGTATGTGGAATGTTATTAGGCATTTCCTGTTTCTAATTTTTTGCCCTAAATTCAACGCCACGCCACGGGCAAACCGTTCGAGATATCAAAAATCCCCTCGCAATTTTTCATCCCCAATGTCTTGAGATCATGTTCACCGAGTTTCGGAGCAAACGGTTGAAAGTCCTCAGAGGAGTATTTCAAATTTCAGAGCATGCTTTTTTTAAACAGCCCTGAATAGCTGACTTCCTGTTGGGCGGAGCCTATGACATAGAGCGCAAAAGTTGTTCAGCTCAATGAGATCTATAAGTGTACTGAGTTTCATATAAATACATGCATGTGTGTGTGAGCTATGGTTCAAGGTTTCTGACTGTGTTCCAGGGGGCGCTGTAGAGCCCCTGTGCCACGCCCGGGTCCCAGCCTCTGTGGCGTCCTGATGGCCGCAGGTTCCAATGTGTGTGCCAATTTTCAAGAGTTTTTGAGTATGTTAAGGCCCCCAAAATCCTCCGGAAGGTTCATAAAAAATAAAAATAATAATAAGAAGAATAATCCTTAGGGGAACAATAGGGCCCTGCGCCCATTGGCTCGGGCCCTAAATATAGCTGCAAGCAGCGATGTCGGGCTCAAGCCATCAGTGCAACGCCACCCTGGTGGCATCGGGAAAACTGTGCCCAGCGGGCATAAGCATTTACAGTAACCCTCTGACAATCAAGTTTTAAGGGATGTGGCAGTTAAAGGGTTAATCCGACCAATCTAGACTTTGAAATCACATACACAGAACAATATATATATAACTTTAGTAACACTTTATTTTAAAATGTATAAAAAATGTATAAGGTGTGCATTGTAGCTGACACCTATATGAACACATTACAATTGTTTTGTGACTACAAGTCTTTCTTCTCAAATGCTATTGAGTGGTCGCGAACGCGGATGGGAGAATGGCGCATATTTGTTTTGTTTTTTTTGAGCAACTGGTGCCCCCTCTGGGAGTTGGTGCTCTACGAAGACTGCATACTCTGCATATAGGGAGCGGCGGTACTATCTGGAAGATATATTCCTCAAACCATCGTACAAGTGAAGGTGATGCTAGTCCTTCAAGAATCGCTCAAAACCTTTTCAAGTGTACAGTTTCCTTTTATTGCATCTTGAAATAAATATTTCTGAATTCTGAATCAAACTGGGTGGTGTTTATTGATTTATTTTATAAGACAACTGAAACTTTAATCTCCTTTGTAATATATGTGCTTTTAAACCAAGAACAATGTAATTAGAGATGTATTCCTGCTTAATAATGACTATTATTAAGGGAAAAGGCTTTATAATCATGAACTATTTACTAATGCTTAGCTAATGAGTGCAGTTATTATAAAGTGTTACCAATGCATTTACTAATGTTAACAAATTAGACATTATTATACAGTGTTACCAAACCCTTTAATAATTTATTAGTGTTTTGTAATGATTTTAATGACCTATAAGCATTTGTGAAATAGTTTTGCTTGCAATGCAGCTTAATCTGTCAGTTGAAGAGTTTTACTGTTACATCCATGAGATTAATAAATGTCATGTCACGTCACAGGTTGTCATAGGTCAGTATCAAATGAGTTTGAAATTATAATTTGCAGCACAAATAAGGCTTCTTAGGATGTTTTTAAATCCCAAAAACTGTCAGAAAAGGATAAGGCCTAAGAGATTTCTTAACCTGTAATGAAAGGAAAAAAACACCACCATTAGCAACAACAAAAACAATAACAATTTAAAATATAGATTTTTTTTCCTGATTATTAAAGGAATGATTAGGTCTCTCTCTCTCTCTCTCTCTCTCTCTCTCTCTCTCTCTCTCTCTCTCTCTGCCAGACAGCCCCTCCCTACAATCCACACACACTGTCAGTCACCAAAGATTCACAGTCACCAACCCCCTCACACTCACACTCCCCCTCCCTCTCCCCCTCCCTTTCCTCACACAGACGGAGTGGCCAGAGTGAGATCATGTCAGTTGAGAAGTCTGACAGTTTTTTCTTTTCTTTTATCCATACAGTGTTGTAAAGTCATGAAACTATGCATATTTCCTCATAATGATTTGATCTCTGTATGAAAACATGCCTTGAAGTGTTTGGAAGCTGCAATTTAGACATACAATACAATTAATGTTTCCCTTCTTACTGTCATTTCAAAAAATCACCACGTCAAAACCGTTCAAGCTAACCAAAATCCGTTCGCAATTTAAGTTCCTCGATGTTGTTTCTTCATGTAGTCAAAGTTTGGTGTGTATAGTGTACTTCCCATGTGAGGAGTATGCATTAATTCACAACTGTAAAATCTCAAAAATACACATTCAAATCAAAATAGCTGACTTCCTGTTGATCGTAGCTTATGACTGTGAATTAGAAAGTTGTCCGTCTTGATAAGAACAATTTAAGTACCGAGTTTGGTGTCTGTAGCTAAAACTAAATAAAATGCATTATTATTATTATTAGCTGTACACTTGCTAAACATTTTTAAATATAAACTTATGCAATTGTGTGTGTATATATATATATATATATATATATATATATATATATATATATATATATATATATATATATATATATAAATTCAAGTGTACAGTTTTCTTTTATTGCATCTTGAAATAAATATTTATGAGTTCTGTGTTTGTTTATTTTATTTATTTTATTTTTTATTTTACATTTTTTTAGGGAGATTACAGCCTTTAATCTCCTCAAAATAAATGTGCATATAAACCATGAACAATTTAATTATAGCTGTATTTATAAAATGCTTACTAAAATATTAATTTTGGGAGAAGGCTATATAAAGCATGAACTGACTATTTACTAATGCTTAGCTAAGAATTGCAGCTATTATGAAGTGTTACCAATGCATATACTAATGTTAACAATTGAGACATTATTTTAAAGTGTTACCAAATCCTTAAATAATTTAAAAGTGTTTTGTTATGATTTCATTAACCTATAAGCATTTGTGAAATAGTTCTGCTTGCATTAAAGCTTAGTCTTCATCTGTGAGCTGAACAGTTTTACTGTTACATCCTTGAGATTATGTAAATTCAAATAAATGTCATGTCACAGGGTGACAGAGGTCAGTATCAAATGAGTTTGAAATTATTATTTGCAGCACAAATAAGGTTTTTTAGGATTTTTTTTAATCCCTGAAACTGTCAGAAAAGGATAATGCCTAAGATATTTCTTAAGATGTAATGATAACAGCACAATTAGCAACAACAACAAAAAAATAACTATTTAAAATACAGTTTTTTTTCTGGTGATTAAAGAGATGTTTAAGTCTCTCTCTCTCTCTCTCTCTCTCTCTCTCTGTCTATCTGCCACTCAGCTCACACCCCTCCCCCAGTCACACTCACACACACACACAGAGTCAGCACACAGAGTGACAGAGTGAGATCAGATGTCTGACAGTTTTTTAATTTTCTTTTAATCATACAGTGCTGTAAAGTCATGAAACTATGCATATTTCCTCAGAATCACTGGTTTTTTAAATTAAAAATGTTTTTTAAAGGTTTGGAAGCTGCAATTTAAAAATACAAGACGATTAATGTTTCACTTTTTACTGTCATTTCAAAAAATCACCACGACAAAACCGTTCAAGCTAACCAAAATCTGTTCGCAATTTAAGTTCCTCGATGTTTTTTCTTCATGTAGACAACGTTTGGTGTGTATAGTGTACTTCCCCTGTGAGGAGTATTCATTAATTCACAACTGTAAAATCTCAAAAATACACATTCAAATCAAAATAGCCGACTTCCTGTTGATCGTAGCTGATGACTGTGAATTAGAAAGTTGTCCGTCTTGAAAAGAACAATTTATGTACCAAGTTTGGTGTCTGTAGCTAAAACTAACCCCCCCACTTTTGACAAAAGGTGGCGCTATAGAGTGCCTCCTTCACGCCCTTTTAAAAGCTTTTGCCATTGTCTAGCTATCACAAATACTGATATGTGTTTTGAGTTTCATGTAAATCTGAGCTTGTTGTCTGCCTCAAACTCACCATAACAGAACATTCAAGTTTGACACGTTGCCATGGCAACACTATATCAGCTATCAATATCCCCACAACAGATTTACATCGTCCATGTTTTGTCATTATTCTGATGAAGTTTTAAGTAAATAGAGTAAAAATAAGATGCTGAATTCAAAGCATTTGGAAAATGACACACTTCCTGCTGCCAGTTGGTGGCGCTATAATGTTGACTCTTAATAGTCACATATATACGATCGGTATCATACAACGAACAAACCAATGAAGTTTGATCAAATTCAGGAAATGTATGTGGATGTTACTAGACATTTCCTGTTTCTCATTTCTAGCCATAATTTCCACGCCTCGCCAAGGGCAAACCGTTCGAGATATCAAAAATCCCCTCGCAATTTTTCATCCCCAATGTCTTGAGATCATGTTCACAGAGTTTCGTGGCGAACGGGTTGAAAACCTCAGAGGAGTATTTCAAATTCCAGAGCATGCTTTTTTTAAACAGCCCTGAATAGCTGACTTCCTGTTGGGCGGAGCCTATGACATAAAGTGTGAAAGTTGTTCGGCTCTATGAGATCTATAAGTGTACCGAGTTTCATATAAATACATGCAAGTGTGTGTGAGCTATGGTTCAAGATTTCTGACTGTGTTCCAGGGGGCGCTGTAGAGCCCCTGTGCCACGCCCGGGTCCCAGCCTCTGCAGCGTCCTGATGGCCGCAGATTCCAATGTGTGTGCCAATTTTCAAGAGTTTTTGAGCATGTTAAGGCCCCCAAAAACCCCCGGAAGGTTTAATAAAAAATAAAAAAAATAATAATAAGAAGAAGAATAATCCTTAGAAGAACAATAGGGCTCTTCGCCCCTTTGGGCTTGAGCCCTAATTAAAGCTGCAAGCAGCGATGAACGGGCCCTCGCACCCGGGCTCACCGCAATCGTGTGGCTTTAGTAAAAAGGTGAAGGTGAGAAATATGCATTTCAAATCGTTAATATAAGTGGAATATGTCAAAGTCATTTATATGTGCCAATTTTCCTGTTGCCAATAGGTGGCGCTATCATTATAATGGAATATTGGCCTTCAGATGTGTTCAGGCTAGGAGTCTTATCGAACATGTGAAGTTTGGGGAATATCGAACATTTCAAGCCTGAGTTACAACAACTTCTTTTCCTATGGCGAGACATCAAATTTTGTCAAGGCGCCATGGACACGCCCTTTAACAAAATCTAAAGATCTCCACAATTTAACATTGCAAAGACCTTTAGATTAGACTGACCAAAATAAAATGTTGATGTCATAAAATTTCTTGGAGTAGTTCTTTGCAGAGTAAAACATGACACTTCCTGTTGCCAGCAGGTGGCGCTATGACTATGACTGAATATGGACATGAAGATCGGTTAAGGGCAGAAGTCTTATCTAACATGTGAAGTTTTAGGCAGATTGGACATTGTATGTCTGAGTTACAGCAACTTCCTTTTTCATGGCGAAACATCGAAATTTGTCAGGCCGCCATGGACACGCCCTTTAACGAAACCTCAAGTCCTTCGCAATTTAACATCGCAAATGGCTTTAGATTACACTGACCAAGTTTGGTGTTGATCTGAATAAATCTCTAGGAGGAGTTCGTTAAAGTACAACCCCTGAAAATGGCAAAAACAACACCAATTTTGCAGGGAAAATTCAAAATAACCGACTTCCTGTTGGGATTCGGATTTCATACCAAGAGACTTTTTTGTAGATATTGGTGAGTTACATGTGTGTACCAATTTTTGTACATGTACGTGAAACATAGCTCGAGGCACACTCCGTTGAAAGTGTATAGGTGGCGCTATCGAGCCATTCTGCCACACCCGGTGGAATATTGGCCTGCAGATCTGTTCAGGTCAGGACTCTTATCACACATGTGAAGTTTGGGGAAGATCGGACATTTTATGCCTGAGTTATAACATCTTTTATTCACATGGCGAGACATCGAACTTCGCCATGGTGCCGTGGACACGCCTTTTAACGAAAACTCAAGATCTTCACAACTGAACATCGCACAGGCCTTTAGATTAGACTGACCACAAAAAAGACATTGATGTCAAAAAATTTCTAGGAGTAGTTCATCACAGCGTAAAATATGACACTTCCTGTTGCCAATAGGTGGCGCTATGACTATAACTGAATATGGGCATGTCAATCTGTTCAGGTTCAGAGTTTCATCAAACATGTGAAGTTTGGGGCAGATTGGACATTGTATGTGTGAGTTATAGCAACTTCATTTTTCATGGCGAATCATCGAAATTCGCCAGGCCGCCACGGACACGCCCTTCAACGAAAACTCAAGATCTTCGCAATTTAATGTCGCAAAGACCTTTAGATTAGGCATACCAAATTTGGTGTTGATTTGAAGAAATCTCTAGGAGGAGTTCGTTAAAATACAACACATGGAAATGACCAAAATTACACAAAATTTGCTCATAATATTAAAAATAACCGACTTCCTGTTGGGTTTAGAATTTTGGTCCAAGAGTCTTTTTTGTAGGTATTGGTGTGTTACATATGTGTGCCAATTTTCGTGCATGTACGTGAAACATAGCTGGAAGGCTGTTGATTTTCTTAGTATAGGTGGCGCTGTCGAGCCATTTTGCCACACCCTCTTCTGAATCCTATATCAGACGAAAATTTTCACCAGGTTTGATGCGTGTGCAAAGTTTCATGACTTTTTGAGCATGTTAAAGCCCTCAAAAATGCGATTCATTCGGGAGAAGAAGAAGAAGAAGAATAATTAAAGCTGCAAGCAGCGATGAACGGGCCCTCGCACCCGGGCTCACCGCCATCGTGTGGCTTTAGTAAAAAGGTGAACGTTGAGAAATATGCATTTAAACTCATAAATATAAGTGCAATATATCAAAGTTTATTCCATATGTGTGCCAATCTTCCTGTTGCCAGCAGGTGGCGCTATCGTTATAATGGAATATTGGCCTTCAGATGTGTTCAAGCCAGGACCCTTATCACACATGTGAAGTTTGGGCAAGATCGGACATTTTATGCCTGAGTTATAACATCTTTTATTCCCATGGCGAGACATCGAACTTCGTCATGGCGACATGGACATGCCTTTTAACAAGAACTCAAGATCTTCACAAGTAACCATCACACAGGTCTTTAGATTAGACTGACCACAAAAAAGACATTGATGTCATAAAATTTCTAGGAGTAGTTTGTCACAGAGTAAAATATGTCACTTCCAGTTGCCAATAGGTGGCGCTATGACTATAACTGAATATTGGCATGTAGATCTGTTCAGGTGTAGAGTCTTATCAAAAATGTGAAGTTTGGGGCGGATTGGACATTGTATGTGTGAGTTATAGCACCATCATTTTTCATGGCGAATCATCGAAATTTGTCAGGCCGCCATGGACACGCCCTTTAACGAAACCTCAATTCCTTCGCAATTTAACATGGCAAAGGGCTTTAGATTACACTGACCAAGTTTGGTGTTGATCTGAATAAATCTCTAGGAGGAGTTCGTTAAAATACAACCCCTGAAAATGACAAAAACAACACCAATTTTGCAGGGAAAATTAAAAATAACCGACTTCGTGTTGGGATTCGGGTTTCGTACCAAGAGACTTTTTTGTAGCTATTGGTGTGTTACATATGTTTACCGATTTTCGTACATGTATATGACATGTAGCTCGAGGCGCACTCCATTGAAAATGTATAGGTGGCGCTATCGAGCCATTTTGCCACACCCAATAGAATATTAGCCTCCAGATGTGTTCAGGTCAGTACTCTTATCAAACATTTGAAGTTTGGGCAAGATCTGATATTTTATGACTGAGTTACAACAACTTCTACTCCCATGGCGAGACATCGAACTTTGACATGGCGCCATGGACACGCCCTTTAACGAAAACTCAAGATCTTCTCAATTTAACATCGTACAGGCCTTTAGATTAGACTGACGACAAAAAAGACATTGATGTCAAAAATTTCTAGGAGTAGTTTGTCGCAGCGTAAAATATGTCAGTTCTTGTTGCCAATAGGTGGCGCTATGACTATAACTGAATATGGTCATGTCAAACTGTTCAGGACAGGAGTCTCATCAAACATGTGAAGTTTGGGGCAGATTGGTCATTGTATGTCTGAGTTATAGCAACTTCCTGTTTCATGGCGAATCATCGAAATTCGCCAGGCCGCCACACACAGGCCCTTCAACGAAAACTCAAAAGCTTCGCAATTTAACATCACAAAGGCCTTTAGATTAGGCATACCAAATTTGGTGTTGATCTGAATTAATCTCTAGGAGGAGTTCGTTAAAATACAACGCATGGAAATGACAAAAATGACACAAAATTTGCTCATAATATTAGAAATAACCGACTTCCTGTTGGGTTTCGGATTTTTCTCCAAGAGACTTTTTTGTAGGTATTGGAGAGTTACATGTGTATACCGATTTTCATACATGTACATGAAACGTAGCTCGAGGCGCACACCGTTGAACGTGTATAGGTGGCGCTGTTGAGCCATTTTGGCACACCCACTTCTGAAACCCATATCAGACATAAATTTTCGCCAGTTCTGAGGTGTGTGCAAAGTTTCATGACTTTTCGAGCATGTTTAGGCCCTCAAAAATGCGATTCATCTTAGAGAAGAAGAATAATAATAATAATAATAATAATAATAATAATAATAAACGGAGCAATTCCAAGAGGGTCCTCACACCATCGGTGCTCGGGCCCTAATAATAATAATAATAATAATAAATATAGCTGCAAGCAGCGATGGCGGGCTCAAGCCACCAATGCCATCGCCACCCCGGTGGCATCAGGTAAACTGTGCCCAGCGGGCACATGCATTCACAATATCCCTCTGGCAGTGACGTTTTAAAGGATATGGCGGTTAAAGGGTTAATCCGAATCATCTAGACTTTAAAATCACATTCACAGAACAATATATATATATATTCCCCAAACATATATATATATATATATTTAGTAACACTTTACAATAAGATTTCATTTATAAACATTATGTTAACATGAACAATATTTATATAGCATTAATTTATGTCAGTTAATATTCCAAACTTAAACATTAAAACATTGTTTTATTGTGATTTTTTTCCAAGCACATTTTACCAATTCCAAACCATATCAATCTTAATAACTACCATTATTTTTTATTTAATCATTTATGAGTGCTATACAATAGTCCAGGAAAGCTGTAAGAGAAAAACTCCTTATATTCATGTGCAGAATTATTAGGCTGTTTTCTTTTACAGATGAAATGCGCTAAAAAAGAGTTTTAACTCAAACTGTTTTAACTCAAAGTCGAAAATTATGAAATACCCATGAGAAATATCAAACACAAATGCAATACAGAAATGGATAAGTTAAGACTTGACCATTGTACAAAAATGCTGACTGGGTCATGAGGTCAGAAAAGAAGAAGAAAAAAAAAAACAGGTCAAGAAGAACTGACAAAAATAATTGCAAAATAATTAGGAATTAATGTGAAGATTAATTTTTAGTCAATTCTGCAAGACAGACTTTCAGGAAAGGAGGTGGAATAAAAATGAGCTCCTAAATCTTAATCCCGGATTCTGGAAGATATATTCCTCAAACCATCGGACAAGAGGAGGTGGTGCTGGTCCTTCATGAGTCACTCTAATCTGTTCATAAAGCCTATATATAAAGTCTTAATATATAGTATTTCACAATACTTCATGGTATTCTAATCAAATCATTTTTTGGAATCTTAGATCTCTCAGAACCTGACACCGAGTAATTCTGAGACTCCAGGAAAGTGGCAGTTCTGTAAAATGTTGGCGCTGGAGACTAAATGCTCCCTGATAGTTTCACACCTAATTCACTTAACACACACACACACATACACACACACACACACACACACACACACACATTACCCACAGTGACAGAGGGACAGAGTGACATCAGATGTATGATAGTTTTTTAATTTTCTATCATCCATATAGTGTTGTATAGTCATGAAACTATGCATATTTCCTCAGAATGACTTGTCTTCTATGTGTACATTTTTTTGAAGTGTTTAGAAGCTGCACTTAAAAAAATAAAAGACATTTACTGGTTACTTTTTTACTGTTATTTCAAAAAATCACCACGACAAAACCATTCAAGCTATCCAAAATTCATCCACACCTGTTCTGTAAGATAAATTCTTTAAACAGTGGTAAAAGAGGATGTGGTGCTGATCCTTCAAGAGTCACTCAAAACTTATCTGTCCATAAAGCCTATAAAGAATTATTCTTAATATACAGTTCACAATACTTCAGCATGTTGTTCTAATTAAGTGAGGGTCATTTTATCAGTAAAATACATAAAATTCATATTATTTTTCTTTGAAAGATTTCTATAAATGATTTAAATCATACTTGTTTCTACAATAATTATTTAAAAGTGATCCTATAGCTCCATCTGGTGGCCATTATTGGTACTAAGAATTGCCAGCTTGATTTATATGTTATGATAGTTTTAATTTTATGCTGGCTCTTGAAAATGATAAAGCTATGAAACTTACTGTGCTTCCTTCAAATGATGACTTCTAGGTATATAAAAAATTATGAAGAGTTGGAATTAAAAATTTTAAAGATATAGTAAAATAACTATGGTATTTTTTTATGTTACTTTAATAAATCTCTATGGCCACACCATTTAAGGTATCCTAAACCCATTCACAATTTAACATCTTCAGTATATGGCTTCATGTTAAAAAAGTTTGGTGTGAACTACTTGTGTCTTCTTGGAGGAGAATGAATTAATTTACAGGCTGAGTTTATCATAAATCCACAATAACATTTCTGAGTTCTGTATCAATCAGTGTTGTTGTTTGTTTATTTTTATTTTTTTATTTTTCATAGGAAGATAACTGACCCTTTACTCTCCTTTTTAATAAATGAGCTATTTATAGCTGTATTTATAAACTGCTTACTACTGACTATTAATATTGGGACAAGGCTTTATGAAGCATGAACTGACTATTTACTAATGAGTGCAGTTATTATAAAGTGTTATCAATGCATTTGCTAATGTTAACAAATTAGACATTATTTTACAGTGTTATCAAATCCCTTAAATGATTTGTAAGTGTTTTGTAATGATTTTATTGACCTAAAAGCATTTGTGAAAGTTCTGCTTACATTACAGCTTAGTCTTGATCTGTGAGCTGAACAGATTTACTGTTACATCCATGACATTATGTAAATTCAAATAAATATCATGTCACAGGATGTCAGAGGTCAGTATCAAATTAGTTTGAAATTATTATTTGCAGCACAAATAAGGTTTTTTAGGATTTTTAAAAATCCCTAAAACTGTCAGAAAAGGATAAGGCCTAAGATTTCTATGTGAGTGGCTAAATTTGTTTGTTTTTATAACTATAATGCATAAACTATGAAACTATACAAAATGTATAAAAAAGTACAAGTTATTCTTTTCCAATGTTTTTTATTTATTTACATTTTTTTTTTTTTTGGGATTTACATTTTTAAAAATTAGCCTACTGCAATCATTCTAAACAGCTTGAATAAAACCTGTCAATATTTATTATAGACCACTATAACTGTGTATAATCTAACAAACGAGTTTATTATGAAAATAAAAGTGTGTACACCAGATAAATTGGACGATAAAGAAATTACTAACAATAGTATAATAGAGCATGTTTTAGGTTTTTAGGCGTTTAGATGCAGAAATGGACAAATCAAATGTAAAATCAAATGTAATTGATTTAATTAAATATAGATTAAGTCTTGTTAGAGCAAAATAATAAATAAATACGTACACACATTAAAAAAGCAGCCAAGATGAATGAGTTTAATTTTTTATATAGATTAAAATTGAAGACAGAAGCAGCTGGTATATGCGGTCACTTAATATTAAAATCCAGTAGATCCACTTCAGATTTATTTCTCAACAGTTTATGTTCACGTGGCTGTTTTCGTTTATATTAGCCAAGCTATTATGTATTTTGAAATAATCTTGTCCGTGATGTGTTCGTTCTTACGACAAAAGGCAGAATCCTGCAGCTCGAGAGATATGTGTTATTCTGCCAGTTGCGCTTTCAAATAGTCTTGCACACTTAAACGGGTCACAAACACCTGCATTTAGCTCGTGTAGTGTTATAATGGATGTATTGTGTGCATTTATGGCAATAATTTATTTTGAAAAGCTCTTAAACAAGAATAAATTCGTTTGTTTTGAACTTGTGACACTGTGCGCGCTGATCGGAGGCAGTGATTTCATATAGGCAGCCGCGAATATTTCATTTTCACACAAACAGTTCAAAAACATCTTAATTTAGCTCTTGGTGTGCTCTAATTGGTGAATTGTGTGATATCGCTGCAATACTTTATTTTTAATAGCTATAAAACAAACTCGTTTTTTTTCTGAGCTCATCATTCCACACGCTCCTGCTCAGAGCGGTGATTCATCTCTCGTGTTTCTCACGTATCACTGACCACACATCAATTATTAATGAGCCCTGACCTTATAATAATCATATATGTTGGTTTAGCTTGTCAGTGTGAATTAAATCCAAGTATTTATTTGTATTTTAACCGATTTAAAATCGAAACCAAAAGACAGTCTCCTCCCTTTTTTATTCCGGTAACTACACCTGTAGGGGCGCTATTTCTCTCAGACAATGGAAGTCTAAGCACACACACTCAAACAGAGGGACAGAGTGATATGAGATGTCTGACAGTTTTTTAATTTTCTGTTATCCATACAGTGTTGTAAAGTCATGAAACTATGCATATTTACTCAGAATAACTTTTTTTCTTTATGAAAAAAGGTTTTGAAGTGTTTGGAATTTAAAAATGCAGGAAAATTAATAATTCCATCTTTATTGTCATTTTAAAAAATCCCCACGACAAAACCATCCAAGCTATCCAAAACCCATTCACAATTTAAGTTCCTCAATGTTTTTTCAACATGTACACCAAGTTTGGTGTGTATAGTGTTACTCTCCTCTGAGCAGTATGCATTAATTCACAGCTAAATGTAAAAAACAATCCACATTCAAATCAAAATAGCCGACTTCCTGTTGGTCGTAGCTGATGACTGTGAATTAGAAAGTTGTCCGTCTTGATAAGAACAATTTTTGTACTGAGTTTGGTGTCTGTAGCTAAAACTAACCCCCCCACTTTTGACAAAAGGTGGCGCTATAGAGTGCCTCTTCCACGCCCTCTTATGAAATTTTGCCAGTGTCTAGCTGTCACTAATACTGATATGTGTTCTGAGTTTGATGAAATTCTAAGCATGTTATATGCCTCAAAATCACCTGAGAAGTATTCCAGTTTGACATGTTGCCACGGCAACAATATTTTTAGATATCAATATCCCCCCAGCAGATTTATATCGGCTGTGTTTTAACATTATTCTGATGAAGTTTGAAGCAAATCGAGTAAAAATAAGATGCTGAATTCAAAGCATTTTGAAAATGACACACTTCCTGCTGCCACTTGGTGGCGCTATAACTTTGACTCCTAATAGTCACATATATGCGATCGACATCATACAATGAATAATCTGATGAAGTTTGATTAAAATTAGGAAATGTATGTGGATGGTATTAGACACTTCCTGTTTCTCATTTCTCGCCATAATTTCAAAGCCTCGCCACGAGCAAACCGTTTGAGATATCAAAAATCCCCTGGCAATTTTTCATCCCCAATGTCTTGAGATCATGTTGACCGAGTTTGGCGGCAATCGAGTAAAAAACCTATGACAAGTATTTCAAATTCCAGAGCATGCACTTTTTACATAACTCTAAATAGCTGACTTCCTGTTGGGCGGAGCCTATGATATGCAATACGAAAGTTGTTCGGCACGATGAGATCTATATGTGTACTGAGTTTCATATGAATATGTGCAAGTATGTGTGAGCTATACATCAACATTTATAACTGTGATCCAGGGGGGCCGTAGAGCCCCTGTGCCACGCCCAGGTCTCAGCCTCTGCAGGCTCCTTCAGGCCACAGATTCCAAAGTGTGTGCAAATTTTCAAGAGTTTTTGAGTATGTTAAGGACCCCAAAAGCCCCCACAACTTTGACGACAAAAATGAATAATAAACCCCAAATAGCCAACTTCCTGTTGGGCGGAGCCTATGATATGCAATACGAAAGTTGTTTGTATTGATGAGATTTATATGTGTACCGAGTTTCGTATGTCTATGTGCAAGTATGTATGATATATGGCCCTCCATATTCCAGGGGGCGCTGTAGAGCCCCTGTGCCACGCCCGTGTATCAGTCTCTGCCCGGCCCTAATGGCCGCAGGTTCCAATGTGTGTGCCAATTTTCAAGACTTTTTAAGCATGTTAAGGGCCCCAAAAGCCCCCGAAACCTTGAAGAAAAATAATAATAATAAAATATAGCTGCAAGCAGCGATGGCGGGCTCAAGCCACCAGTGCCATCGCCACCCCGGTGGCATCAGGTAAACTGTGCCCAGCGGGCACATGCATTCACAATATCCCTCTGGCAGTGAGGTTTTAAAGGATATGGCAGTTAAAGGGTTAATCCGAATCATCTAGACTTTAAAATCACATTCACAGAACAATATATATATATATATATATATATATATTAGTGCTGTCAAAATTAGCGCGTTAACGCATTCGATTAATTTGAAATATTTAACGCGTTAAAAAAAAATAACGCAATTAACGCGGTTGCAGTTTTTTTTTATTTCCAGTTGTGGCCTATGTGTGTTCAACGTGCAAAGAAATATGGATAAGACCAAGGAAGGACTTTTAGACTGAAAGTTTCAGTATAAAACTCTGCCGGATTACTCTACAGTCTGCCACAAGAAACATTACTCTTCATTCAGTCTGCCACAAGAAACAGCAACATTAAAATCATGAACTCAAATGTCATTGTTTAAAAAACAAAAAAAAAAAACAATGACTGTAACAGTGCGTAAATCAGACCTTTCTGTAACGCTAACGTTAATAAGCTTAAACGAAAATAAAGAAATAATTGTGTAGCGGAGTATTTTTTGTACACAGTGCCGCGAACTGTCAATCACTCCTGTGCGCGTGCATCACTGTCCTCCTCGCAGCTGCAGCAACTTGCGCTCTCTCTCTTCATCAAGCTTTAAAACAAAAAGGGAACAAAAAGATCTTATTGTCTTTGTGCATAGGCTATAGATTAATTAGAAAAATGAATATCTAAATTTGTGCCTTGCCGTCTACGGTATTTTTTTAGAACTTAGAAAAAAGATGCTGCAGCCAATGAGCAGCCAGCGGGGGCTGCAGGACGACTTTAGTATAACTCACAACGAGTTTTACACACCTTCTCCGGCCACGTTGAGTTGTTGACACTTAACAGTGGGAAAAGCGACACATGCGCTTTTCACTTGTATAACTTAAGGGTGAATGGGTAATGTAGTTTCTGCTCTGGGTGGGATGAATTAGGAAGCTTGCATTGTGAAGGGCGCTCTGAAAATCGGCAAAAAGATTAAAACCTCTATTAAAACAGATGTCCAAATGAGCGTACCGGTACGCTACAAGCACGTTCTGGGCGCACGGAGAGGTGGCTGTACGCTCAAGAGTTATATTTGGAAGTGGCGGTACTGAGTACTGGTGCGTACCGGCCCACTTAAAGCACTGGCAATGACTATACTTTGGAATTTTTTTGCAGTCCACTTAGAATTCAACATGGAAATCATTTTAGTTTTTTATTGGCATTGATTGTTTTGAAATTCAAATGCTACTTACATGCCTGTGTTTTTATTTCTGTAATAAATATGGCTTTCAAGCCAACAGTTAATTTGGAGGATATTGATGGTTTATTGCAGGTATGTTGTTTACATGAGAAAATCTGTGTTACAAGTTAAACAAAAATTCCAATAAACAATCATATTTTGAATTTAAATAGTTTCTTTGTCTTGAGTTTACATTAATTATTTACATTTTACATTTACATATCCAAAAAGTTTCAGTCTTTTATTTGCGATTAATCGCGATTAATCGCGATTAATTTAAAAAAATTGTGCGATTAATTAGTTAATTTTTTTTAATCGATTGACAGCACTAATATATATATATATATATATATATATATATATATATATATATATATATAACTTTAGTAACACTTTACAATAAGATTTCATTTATAAACATTATGTTAACATGAACAATATTTATATAGCATTCATTCATGTCAGTTAATATTCCAAACTTAAACATTAAAACATTGTTTTATTGTGATTTTTTTCCAAGCACATTTTACCAATTCCAAACCATATCAATCTTAATAACTACCATTATTTTTTATTTAATCATTTATGAGTGCTATACAATAGTCCAGGAAAGCTGGAAGAGAAAAACAGGTCAAGAAGAACTGTCAAAAAGAATTGCAAAATAATTAGGAAATAATGTGAAGATTAATTTTTAGTCAATTCTGCAAGACAGACTTTCAGGAAAGGAGGTGGAATAAAAATGAGCTCCTAAATCTTAATCCCGGATTCTGGAAGATATATTCCTCAAACCATCGAACAAGAGGAGGTGGTGCTGGTCCTTCACGAGTCACTCTAATCTGTTCATAAAGCCTATATATAAAGTCTTAATATATAGTATTTCACAATACTTCATGGTATTCTAATTAAATCATTTTTTGGGATCTTAAGTCTCTCAGAGCCTGACACCGAGTAATTCTGGAGACTCCAGGAAAGTGGCAGTTCTGTAAAATGTTGGCGCTGGAGACTAAATGCTCTCTGATAGTTTCACACCTAATTCACTTAAAACACACACAAACACACACACACACACACACTCACACACACAGACACACATTACCCACAGTGACAGTGGGACTGAGTGACATCAGATGTATGATAGTTTTTTTAATTTTCTATCATCCATATAGTGTTGTATAGTCATGAAACTATTGTCATGAGACCAGTCATTCTGAGGAAATATGCCTCAGAATGAATTGTCTTCTATGTGTACATTTTTTTTTTTTGAAGTGTTTAGAAGCTGCACTTTAAAAAAATAAAAAGACATTTACTGGTTCCTTTTTTACTATTATTTCAAAAAATCACCACGACAAAACCATTCAAGCTATCCAAAATTCATTCGCACCTGTTCTGTAAGATAAATTCTTTAAACAGTGGTAAAAGAGGATGTGGTGCTGAACCTTCAAGAGTCACTCAAAACGTATCTGTCCATAAAGCCTATAAAGAATTATTCTTAATATACAGTTCACAATACTTCAGCTTGTTATTCTAATTAAGTGAGGGTCATTTTATCAGTAAAATTCCTAAAATACATATTATTTTATTTGAAAGATTTCTATAAATGATTTAAATCATACTAGTTTCTACAATAGTTATTTAAAAGTAATCCTATGATAAATCTGGTGGCCATTATTGGTACTAAGAATTGCAAGCTTGATTTATAAGTTATGATAGTTTTAATTTTATGCTGGCTCTTGAAAATGATAAAGCTATGAAACTTACTGTGCTTCCTTCAAATGATGACTTCTACTTATATAAAAAATTATGAAGAGTTAGAATGAAAATTTGTAAAGATATAGTAAAATAACGATTGTATTTTTTTATGTTACTTTAATAAATCTCTATGGCAACACCATTTAAGCTATCCTAAACCCATTCACAATTTAACATCTCAGTATATTGGCATCGTGTTGAAAAAGGAGTATGGAGTAGTATGAGGAGGAGTATGAATTCATTTACAGGCTGATTTTATCATAAATCCACAATAAAATTTCTGAGTTCTGTATCCTTTTTTATATAGATTACAATTGAAGACAGAAGCAAGTGGTAAATGTGGTCACTTTAATATTCAAATCCAGTAGATCCACTTCAGATTTATTTCTCAACAGTTTATGTTCACGTGGCTGTTTTCGTTTATATTCGCCAAGCTATTATGTATTTTGAAATAATCTTGTCCGTTATGTGTTCGTTCGTACGACGAACGGCAGAATCCTGGAGCTCGAGAGATATGTTATTCTGCCAGTCGCGCTTTCAAATAGTCTAGCACACTTAAACAGGTCACAAACACCTGCATTTACCTCTTGTAGTGTTACAATGGGTTTATTGTGTGCATTTGTGGTAATATTTTATTTAAAAAAGCTCTTAAACAAGAATAAATTCGTTTGTTTTGAGCTCGACACTGTACGCGCTGATCGGAGGCGGTGATTTCAGATAGGCAGCCACAAATATTTCATTTTCACACAAACAGTTCAAAAACATCTTAATTTAGCTCTTGGTGTGTTCTAATTGGTTGATTGTGTGATATCGCTGTAATAATTTATTTTTAAAAGCTTTAAAACAGGAATAAATTCGTTTTCTCTGAGCTCTTTACTCCAGACGCTTGTGGTCACAGCGGTGATTCATCTCTCCTATTTCTCACGTATCTCTGGCCAGAAATAATTTATCCATGAGCCCTGAACCGGTAATAATCAGATATGTTGGTTTAGCTTGTCAGTGTGAATTAAATCTAAGTATTTGTTTGTATTTTTAACCAATTTAAAAGTGAAAGTAAAAGTCCGGGAATTGAACCTGTAGGGGCGCTATTTCTCTCAGACGATGGAAGTCTGAAGCACATATACTCAAACAGAGGGACAGAGTGAGATGAGATGTCTGACAGTTTTTTAATTTTCTGTTATCCATACAGTGTTGTAAAGTCGTGAAACTATGCATATTTCCTCAGAATGACTTTTTCATCTGTATGAAAAAATTATTTGACGTGTTTGGAAGCTGCAATTTAAAAATACAATAATGATTCCCTTTGTAAGGTCATTTAAAAAAATCACCACGGCAAAACCATTCAAGCTATCCAAAATCCATTCACAATTTAAGTTCCTATCAGAAATACTGATGTGTGTTCAGAGTTTTGTGAAATTCTAAGTATGTTATTTGCCTCAAAATCACCTGAGAAGTATTCCAGTTTGACATGTTGCCACGCCAACAATTTTTTAGATATCAATATCCCCCTTGCAGATTTATATCGGCTGTGTTTTAACATTATTCTGATGAAGTTTGAAGCAAATCGAGTAATAATAAGATGCTGAATTCAAATCATTTTGAAAATGACACACTTCCTTCTGCCAGTTGGTGGCGCTATAACTTTGACTCCTAATAGTCACATATATGCGATCGACATCATACAACGAATAATCTGATGAAGTTTGATTAAAATCAGGAAATGTATGTGGACGGTATTAGACACTTCCTGTTTCTCATTTCTCGCCATAATTTCAACGCCTCGCCACGAGCAAACCGTTCGAGATATCAAAAATCCCCTGGCAATTTTTCATCCCCAGTGTCTTGAGATCATGTTGACCGAGTTTGGCGGCAATCGAGAAAAAAACCTATGACAAGTATTTCAAATTCCAGAGCATGCGCTTTTTACATAACTCTAAATAGCTGACTTCCTGATGGGCGGAGCCTATGACATGCAATACGAAAGTTGTTTGGCACGATGAGATCTATATGTGTACTGAGTTTCTTATGAATATGTGCAAGTATGTGTGAGCTATACATCAACATTTCTGACTGTGTTCCAGGGGGCGCCGTAGAGCCCCTGTGCCACGCCCGGGTCCCAGCCTCTGCAGGTTCCTAAAGGCCACAGATTCCAAAGTGTGTGCAAATTTTCAAGAGTTTTTGAGTATGTTAAGGACCCCAAAAGCCCCCACAACTTTGACGAAAAATTTGAATACTAAACCCTAAATAGCCAACTTCCTGTTGGGCGGAGCCTATGATATGCAATACAAAAGTTGTTTGGATTGATGAGATTTATATGTGTACCGAGTTTCATACGTCTACGAGCAAGAATGTATGATATATGGCCCTCCATATTCCAGGGGGCGCTGTAGAGCCCCTGTGCCACGCCCGTGTATCAGTCTCTGCCCGGCCCTAATGGCCGCAGGTTCCAATCTGTGTGCCAATTTTCAAGACTTTTTAAGCACGTTAAGGGCCCCAAAAGCCCCCGAGACGTTGGAAAAAAATAATAATAATAATAATAATAATAATAATAAAAAATAATCCTAAGGAAAACAATAGGCCTCTCGCCCTTTGGGCTTGAGCCCTAATAATAATAATAATAATAATAATAATAACAAATAATCCTAAGGAAAACAATAGGGCTCTCGCCCTCCAGGCTTGAGCCCTAAATATAGCTGCAAGCAGCGATGGCGGGCTCAAGCCACCAATGCCATCGCCACCCCGGTGGCATCAGGTAAACTGTGCCCAGCGGGCACATGCATTCACAATATCTCTCTGGCAGTGAGGTTTTAAAGGATATGGCAGTTAAAGGGTTAATCCGAATCATCAAGACTTTAAAATCACATTCACAGAACAATATATATAACTTTAGTGACACTTTACAATAATATTTCATTTCTAAACATTATGTTAACATGAACAATATTTATATAGCATTCATTCATGTCAGTTAATATTCCAAACTTAAACATTAAAACATTGTTTTATTGTGATTTTTTTCCAAGCACATTTTACCAATTCCAAACCATATCAATCTTAATAACTACCATTATTTTTTATTTAATCATTTATGATTGCTATACAATAGTCCAGGAAAGCTGGAAGAGAAAAACTCCTTATTTTCATGTGTGCAGAATTATTGGGCATGTTTTCTTTTACAGATGAAATGCGCTAAAAAAAGAGTTTTAACTCTGTAAAGCCTGTGAGAAATATCAAACACAAATGCAATACAGAAATTGATAAGTTTTGGCCATTGTACAAAAAATGCTGACTGGGTCATGAGGTCAGAAAAGAAGAAGAAAAAAACAGGTCAAGAAGAACTGACAAAAAGAATTGCAAAATAATTAGGAATTAATGTGAAGATTAATTTTTAGTCAATTCTGCAAGACAGACTTTCAGGAAAGGAGGTGGAATAAAAAAGAGCTCCTAAATCTTAATCCCGGATTCTGGAAGATATATTCCTCAAACCATCGGACAAGAGGAGGTGGTGCTGGTCCTTCACGAGTCACTCTAATCTGTTCATAAAGCCTATATATAAAGTCTTAATATATAGTATTTCACAATACTTCATGGTATTCTAATTAAATAATTTTTTTGAATCTTAGATCTCTCAGAACCTGACACAGAGTAATTCTGGAGACTCCAGGAAAGTGGCAGTTCTGTAAAATGTTGGCGCTGGAGACTAAATGCTCCCTGATAGTTTCACACCTAATTCACTTACACACACACACACACACATTACCCACAGTGACAGAGGGACAGAGTTACATCAGATGTTTGATAGTTTTTTAATTTTCTATCATCCATATAGTGTTGTATAGTCATGAAACTATGCATATTTCCTCAGAATGACTTGTCTTCTATGTGTACATTTTTTTGAAGTGTTTAGAAGCTGCACTTTAAAAAAATAAAAAGACATTTACTGGTTTCTTTTTTACTGTTATTTCAATAAATCACCACGACAAAACCATTCAAGCTATCCAAAATTCATTCGCACCTGTTCTGTAAGATAAATTCTTTAAACAGTGGTAAAAGAGGATGTGGGGCTGAACCTTCAAGAGTCACTCAAAACTTATCTGTCCATAAAGCCTATAAAGAATTATTTCTTAATATACAGTTCACAATACTTCAGCTTGTTATTCTAATTAAGTGAGGGTCATTTTATCAGTAAATACATAAAATTCATATTATTTTTCTTTGAAAGATTTCTATAAATGATTTAAATTATACTCGTTTCTACAATAATTATTTAAAAGTAATCCTATAGCTCCATCTGGTGGCCATTATTGGTACTAAGAATTGCAAGCTTGATTTATAAGTTATGATAGTTTTAATTTTATGCTGGCTCTTGAAAATGATAAAGCTATGAAACTTACTGTGCTTCCTTCAAATGATGACTTCTACATATATAAAAAATTATGAAGAGTTGAAATGAAAAATTTTAAAGATATCGTAAAATAACTATTGTATTTTTTTATGTTAATTTAATAAATCGCTATGGCCACACCATTTAAGGTATCCTAAACCCATTCGCAATTTAACATCTTCAGTATATTAGCATCATGTTGAAAAAGTTTGGTGTGAACTACTTATGTCTTCTCGGAGGAGTATGAATTCATTTTTACATGCTGATTTTATCATAAATCCACAATAAAATTTCTGAGTTCTGTATCAATCTGTGTTGTTGTTTGTTTATTTTTTTTTATTTTTTATTTTTCATAGGAAGATAACTGAAAAGATTACTCTCCTTTTTAATAAATGTGCTTATAAACCAAGAACAAGCTATTTATATAATAAACTGCTTACTACTGACTATTAATATTGGGACAAGGCTTTATAAAGCATAAACTGACTATTTACTAATGAGTGCAGTTATTATAAAGTGTTACCAATGCATTTACTAATGTTAACAAATTAGACATTATTTTACAGTGTTATTAAATCCTTTAATGACTTATAAGCATTTGTGAAAGAAGCTTAGTCTTGATCTGTGAACTGAACAGTTTTACTGTTACATCCATGAGATTTTAAAAATGTAGATACATGTCATGTCACAGGATGGAATAGGTCAGTATCAAATTAGTTGAAATTATTATTTGCAGCACAAATAAGTATTTTTAGAATTTTGTTTTTAATTCCTGAAACTGTCAGAAAAGGATAAGGCCTAAGAGATTTCTTAAGCTGTAATGAAAACAGCAATGTTAGCAACAGCAACAAAAAATAACAATTTAAAATACATTTTTTTTCTGGTGATTAAAGAGATGATTAAGTCTCTCTCTCTCTCTCTCTCATTGTGTCTGCCACTCAGCTCATGCCCATCCCCCACTCACACACACACACTCACACACACACATGCACTCAGTCAGCACACATACATTGCTCAAACAGAGGGACAGAGTGAGTTGAGATGTCTGACAGTTTTTTTTATTTTCTTTTAATCATACAGTGTTGTAAGGTCATGAAACTATGCATATGTCCTCAGAATGATTTGATCTCTGTATGAATTTTTTTTAAGTGTTTGGAAGCTGCAATTTAAAAATACAAGACAATTAATGATTCCCTTTTTACTGTCATTTCAAAAAATCACCACGACAAAACGGTTCAAGCTAACCAAAATCCGTTCGCAATTTAAGTTCCTCAATGTTTTTTCAACATGTAGACAAAGTTTGGTGAGTATAGTGAACATTTCCTCTGAGGAGAATGCATTAAATCAGAGCTCAATTTAAATATTCAAATCAAAATAGCCGACTTCCTGTTGGTCGTAGCTGATGACTGTGAATTAGAAAGTTGTCCGTCTTTATAAGAACAATTTATGTACCAAGTTTGGTGTCTGTAGCTAAAATTAAACCCCCCACTTTTGACAAAAGGTGGCGCTATAGCATGCCTCCTTCACGCCCTTTTAAAAGCTTTTCCCATTGTCTAGCTATCACTAATACTGATATGTGTTTTTAGTTTCATGTAAATCTGAGGTTGGTGTCTGCCTCAAACTCATCATAACAGAACATTCAAGTTTGACACGTTGCCATGGCAACGCCATATCAGATATCAATATCCCCACAACAGATTTACATCGGCCGTGTTTTGTCATTATTCTGATGAAGTTTTAAGTAAATCGAGTAAAAATAAGATGCTGAATTCAAAACATTTTGAAAATGACTCACTTCCTGCTGCCAGTTGGTGGCGCTATAACGTTGACTCTTAATAGTCACATATATACGATCGGTATCATACAACGAACAAACCAATGAAGTTTGATAAAATTCAGGAAATGTATGTGGATGTTATTAGACATTTCCTGTTTCTCATTTCTCGCCATAATTTCCACGCCTCGCTACGGGCAAACCGTTCAAGATATCAAAAATCCCCTCGCAATTTTTCGTCCCCAATGTCTTGAGATCATGTTCACCGAGTTTCGTGGCGAACGGGTTGAAAACCTCAGAGGAGTATTTCAAATTCCAGAGCATGCTTTTTTTAAACAGCCCTGAATAGCTGACTTCCTGTTGGGCGGAGCCTATGACATAAAGTGTAAAAGTTGTTCGGCTCAATGAGATCTATAAGTGTACCGAATTTGATATAAATACATGCAAGTCTGTGTGAGCTATGGTTCAAGATTTCTGAAGGTGTTCCAGGGGGCGCTGTAGAGTCCCTGTGCCACGCCCGGGTCCCAGCCTCTGCGGCGTCCTGATGGCCGCAGATTCCAATGTGTGTGCCAATTTTCAAGAGTTTTTGAGCATGTTAAGGCCCCTAAAAACCCCCGGAAGGTTAAATAAAAAATAAAAAAAATAATAAGAATAATCCTTAGAAGAACAATAGGGCTCTTCGCCCCTTCGGGCTTGAGCCCTAATAATAATAATTAAAGCTGCAAGCAGCGATGAACGGGCCCTCGCACCCGGGCTCACCGCCATCGTGTGGCTTTAGTAAAAAGGTGAACGTTGAGAAATATGCATTTAAACTCATAAATATAAGTGCAATATATCAAAGTTTATTCCATATGTGTGCCAATCTTCCTGTTGCCAGCAGGTGGCGCTATCGTTATAATGGAATATTGGCCTTCAGATGTGTTCAAGCCAGGACCCTTATCACACATGTGAAGTTTGGGCAAGATCGGACATTTTATGCCTGAGTTATAACATCTTTTATTCCCATGGCGAGACATCGAACTTTGTCATGGCGACATGGACATGCCTTTTAACAAAAATTCAAGATCTTCACAACTAAACATCACACAGGTCTTTAGATTAGACTGACCACAAAAAAGACATTGATGTCATAAAAGTTCTAGGAGTAGTTTGTCACAGTGTAAAATATGTCACTTCCAGTTGCCAATAGGTGGCGCTATGACTATAACTGAATATTGGCATGTAGATCTGTTCAGGTGAAGAGTCTTAACAAAAATGTGAAGTTTGGGGCGGATTGGACATTGTATGTGTGAGTTATAGCACCATCATTTTTCACGGCGAATCATCGAAATTTGTCAGGCCGCCATGGACACGCCCTTTAACGAAACCTCAATTCCTTCGCAATTTAACATCGCAAAGGGCTTTAGATTACACTGACCAAGTTTGGTGTTGATCTGAATAAATCTCTAGGAGGAGTTCGTTAAAATACAATCCCTGAAAGTGACAAAAACAACACCAATTTTGCAGGGAAAATTAAAAATAACCAACTTCCTGTTGGGATTCGGATTTCGTACCAATAGACTTTTTTGTAGCTATTGGTGTGTTGCATATGTTTACCGATTTTCGTACATGTATATGACACGTAGCTTGAGGCGCACTCCATTGAAAATGTATAGGTGGCGCTATCGAGCCATTTTGCCACACCCAATGGAATATTAGCCTCCAGATGTGTTCAGGTCAGTACTCTTATCAAACATTTGAAGTTTGGGCAAGATCTGATATTTTATGACTGAGTTACAACAACTTCTACTCCCATGGCGAGACATCGAACTTTGACATGGCGCCATGGTCACGCCCTTTAACGAAAACTCAAGATCTTCTCAATTTAACATCGTACAGGCCTTTAGATTAGACTGACGACAAAAAAGACATTGATGTCAAAAATTTCTAGGAGTAGTTTGTCGCAGCGTAAAATATGTCACTTCCTGTTGCCAATAGGTGGCGCTATGACTATAACCGAATATGGTCATGTCAAACTGTTCAGGACAGGAGTCTCATCAAACATGTGAAGTTTGGGGCAGATTGGTCATTGAATGTCTGAGTTATAGCAACTTCCTGTTTCATGGCGAATCATCGAAATTCGCCAGGCCGCCACACACAGGCCCTTCAACGAAAACTCAAAAGCTTCGCAATTTAACATCGCAAAGGCCTTTAGATTAGGCATACCAAATTTGGTGTTGATCTGAATTAATCTCTAGGAGGAGTTCGTTAAAATACAACGCATGGAAATGACAAAAATGACACAAAATTTGCTCATAATATTAGAAATAACCGACTTCCTGTTGGGTTTCGGATTTTGCTCCAAGAGACTTTTTTGTAGGTATTGGTGAGTTACATGTGTATACCGATTTTCATACATGTACATGAAACGTAGCTCGAGGCGCACACCGTTGAACGTGTATAGGTGGCGCTGTTGAGCCATTTTGCCACACCCACTTCTGAAACCCATATCAGATGTAAATTTTCGCCAGTTCTGAGGTGTGTGCAAAGTTTCATGACTTTTCGAGCATGTTTAGGCCCTCAAAAATGCGATTCATCTTAGAGAAGAAGAATAATAATAATAATAATAATAAACGGAGCAATTCCAAGAGGGTCCTCACACCATCGGTGCTCGGGCCCTAATTAAAGCTGCAAGCAGCGATGAACGGGCCCTCGCACCCGGGCTCACCGACAGCGAGTGGCTTTAGTTAATAGGTGAACGGTGAGAAATATGCGTTTAAACTCATAAATATAAGTAGAATATATCAATGTTTATTCCATATATGTGCCAATCTTCCTGTTGCCAGCAGGTGGCGCTATCATTATAATGGAATATTGGCCTTCAGATGTGTTCAGGGCAGGACTTTTATCGAACATGTGAGGTTTGGGGAGGATTGGACATTTTATGCCTGAGTTACAACAACATCCTACTTCATGGCGAAACATCGAAATTTGTCAGGCCGCCATGGACACGCCCTTTAACGAAACCTCAAGATCTTCGCAATTTAAGATCGCAAAAGGCTTTAGATTACACTGACCAAGTTTGGTGTTGATCTGAATAAATATCTAGGAGGAGTTCGTTAAAGTACAACCCCTGAAAATGGCCAAAACAACACTAATTTTGCAGAGAAAATTCGAAATAACTGACTTCCTGTTGGGATTCGGACTTCGTACCAAGAGACTTTTTCGTAGATATTGGTGTGTTACATGTGTGTACCGATTCTTGTACATGTACGTGAAACATAGCTCAAGGCGCACTCCGTTTAAAGTGTATACGCACTCCGTTGAAAGTGTATAGGTGGCGCTATTGAGCCATTTTGCCACACTCGATGGAATATTGGCCTTCAGATCTGTTCAGGCCAGGACCCTTATCACACAAGTGAAGTTTGGGCAAGATCGGACATTTTATGCCTGAGTTATAACATCTTTTATTCCCATGGCGAGACATTGAACTTCATCACGGCGCCATGGACACACCTTTTAACAAAAACTCAAGATATTCACAACTAAACATCACACAAGTCTTTAGATTAGACTGACCACAAAAAAGACATTGATTTCATAAAATTTCTAGGAGTAGTTTGTCGCAGTGTAAAATATGTAACTTCCTGTTGCCAATAGGTGGCGCTATGACTATAACTGAATATTGGCATGTAGATCTGTTCAGGTCAAGAGTCTTATCCAACATGTGAAGTTTGGGGCAGATTGGACATTGTATGTCTGAGTTACAGCAACTTCCTTTTTCATGGCGAAACATCGAAATTTTTCAGGCCGCCATGGACCCGCCCTTTAACGAAACCTCAAGTCCTTCGCAATTTATTATCGCAAAGGGCTTTAGATTACACTGACCAAGTTTGATGTTGATCTGAATAAATCTCTAGGAGGAGTTCGTTAAAGTACAACCCCTGAAAATGGCAAAAACAACAGCAATTTTGAAGGGAAAATTCAAAATAACCGACTTCCTGTTGGGATCCGGATTTCGTACCAAGAGACTTTGTTGTAGGTATTGGAGTGTTACATGTGTGTACCAATTTTTGTACATGTACGTGAAACATAGCTCGAGGCGCACTCCGTTGAAAGTGTATAGGTGGCGCTATAGAGCCATTCTGCCACACCCGGTGGAATATTGGCCTGAAGATCTGTTCAGGCCAGGACTCTTATCACACATGTGAAGTTTGGGGAAGATCGGACATCTTATGCCTGAGTTATAACATCTTTTATTCACATGGCGAGACATCGAACTTCGTCGCGGCGCCATGAACAAGCCTTTTAACGAAAACTCAAGATCTTCACAACTGAACATCGCACAGGCCTTTAGATTAGACTGACCACAAAAAAGACATTGATGTCATAAAATTTCTAGGAGTAGTTCATCGCAGCATAAAATATGTCACTTCCTGTTGCCAATAGGTGGCGCTATGACTATAACTGAATATGGGCATGTCAATCTGTTCAGGTTCGGGGTCTCATCAAACATGTGAAGTTTGGGGCAGATTGGTCATTGTATGTGTGAGTCATAGCAACTTCATTTTTTATGGCGAATCATCGAAATTCGCCAGGCCGCCACGGACACGCCCTTCAACGAAAAGTCAGGATCTTCGCAATTTAACATCGCAAAGGCCTTTAG
This sequence comes from Carassius gibelio, assembly GCF_023724105.1. Classification (NCBI taxonomy): domain Eukaryota; kingdom Metazoa; phylum Chordata; class Actinopteri; order Cypriniformes; family Cyprinidae; genus Carassius; species Carassius gibelio. Next base: position 7,129,577 of record NC_068391.1, on the reverse strand, counting down.
ATTAGGCATACCAAATTTGGTGTTGATTTGAAGAACTCTCTAGGAGGAGTTCGTTAAAATACAACACATGGAAATGACCAAAATTACACAAAATATGCTCATAATATTAAAAATAACCGACTTCCTGTTGGGTTTAGAATTTCGCTCCAAGAGTCTTTTTTGTAGGTATTGGTGTGTTACATATGTGTGCCAATTTTCGTGCATGTACGTGAAACATAGCTGGAAGGCTGTTGATTTTCTTGGTATAGGTGGCGCTGTCGAGCCATTTTGCCACACCCTCTTCTGAATCCTATATCAGACGAAAATTTTCACCAGGTTTGACGAGTGTGCAAAGTTTCATGACTTTTTGAGCATGTTAAAGCCCTCAAAAATGCGATTCATTCGGGAGAAGAAGAAGAAGAAGAATAATAATAATAAAAAACAAAGCAGATACAAGAGGGTCCTCGCACCTCGGTGCTCGGGCCCTAATAATAATAATAATTAAAGCTGCAAGCAGCGATGAACGGGCCCTCGCACCCGGGCTCACCGGCAGCGAGTGGCTTTAGTTAATAGGTGAACGGTGAGAAATATGCGTTTAAACTCATAAATATAAGTAGAATATATCAATGTTTATTCCATATATGTGCCAATCTTCCTGTTGCCAGCAGGTGGCGCTATCATTATAGTGGAATATTGGCCTTCAGATGAGTTCAGGGCAGGACTTTTGTCGAACATGTGAGGTTTGGGGAGGATTGGACATTTTATGCCTGAGTTACAACAACATCCTATTTCATGGCGAAACATCAAAATTTGTCAGGCCGCCATGGACACGCCCTTTAACGAAACCTCAAGATCTTCGCAATTTAAGATCGCAAAAGGCTTTAGATTACACTGACCAAGTTTGGTGTTGATCTGAATAAATCTCTAGGAGGAGTTTGCTAAAGTGCAACCCCTGAAAATGGCAAAAACAACGCCAATTGTGCAGAGAAAATTCTAAATAACTGACTTCCTGTTGGGATTCGGATTTTGTACCAAGAGACTTTTTCGTAGATATTGGTGTGTTACATGTGTGTACCGATTTTTGTACATGTACATGAAACATAGCTCGAGACGCACTCCGTTGAAAGTGAATACGCACTCCGTTGAAAGTGTATAGGTGGCGCTATCGAGCCATTTTGCCACACCCGATGGAATATCGGCCTTCAGATCTGTTCAGGCCAGGACCCTTATCACACATGTGAAGTTTGATCAAGATCGGACATTTTATGCCTGAGTTATAACATCTTTTATTCCCATGGCGAGACATCGAACTTCGTCACGGCGCCATGGACACGCCTTTTAACAAAAACTCAAGATCTTCACAACTAAACATCACACAGGTCTTTAGATTAGACTGACCACAAAAAAGACATTGATGTCATCAAATTTCTAGGAGTAGTTTGTCACAGTGTAAAATATGTCACTTCCTGTTGCCAATAGGTGGCGCTATGACTATAACTGAATATGGGCATGTAGATCTGTTCAAGTCAAGAGTCTCATCCAACATGTGAAGTTTGGGGCAGATTGGACATTGTATGTTTGAGTTACAGCAACTTCCTTTTTCATGGCGAAACATCGAAATTTGTCAGGCCGCCATGGACACGCCCTTTAACGAAACCTCAAGTCCTTCGCAATTTAACATCGCAAATGGCTTTAGATTACACTGATCAAGTTTGGTGTTGATCTGAATAAATCTCTAGGAGGAGTTTGTTAAAGTACAACCCCTGAAAATGGCCAAAACAACACTAATTTTGCAGAGAAAATTCGAAATAACTGACTTCCTGTTGGGATTCAGATTTCGTACCAAGAGACTTTTTCGTAGATATTGGTGTGTTACATGTGTGTACCGATTTTTGTACATTTACGTGAAACATAGCTCGAGGCGCACTCAGTTTAAAGTGTATACGCACTCCGTTGAAAGTGTATAGGTGGCGCTATCGAACCATTTTGCCACACTCAATGGAATATTGGCCTTCATATCTGTTCAGGCCAGGACCCTTATCACACAAGTGAAGTTTGGGCAAGATCGGACATTTCATGCCTGAGTTATAACATCTTTTATTCCCATGGCGAGACATCGAACTTCATCACGGCGCCATGGACACACCTTTTAACAAAAACTCAAGATCTTCACAACTAAACATCACACAGGTCTTTAGATTAGACTGACCACAAAAAAGACATTGATGTCAAAAATTTCTAGGAGTAGTTTGTCGCAGTGTAAAATATGTAACTTCCTGTTGCCAATAGGTTGCGCTATGACTATAACTGAATATTGGCATGTAGATCTGTTCAGGTCAAGAGTCTTATCCAACATGTGAAGTTTGGGGCAGATTGGACATTGTATGTCTGAGTTACAGCAACTTCCTTTTTCATGGCGAAACATCGAAATTTGTCAGGCCGCCATGGACCCGCCCTTTAACGAAACCTCAAGTCCTTCGCAATTTATTATCGCAAATGGCTTTGGGTTACACTGACCAAGTTTGGTGTTGATCTGAATAAATCTCTATGAGGAGTTCGTTAAAGTACAACCCCTGAAAATGGCAAAAACAACACCAATTTTGAAGGGAAAATTCAAAATAACTGACTTCCTGTTGGGATCCGGATTTCGTACCAAGAGACTGTTTTGTAGGTATTGGAGTGTTACATGTGTGTACCAATTTTTGTACATGTACGTGAAACATAGCTCGAGGCGCACTCCGTTGAAAGTGTATAGGTGGCGCTATAGAGCCATTCTGCCACACCCAGTGGAATATTGGCCTACAGATCTGTTCAGGCCAGGACTCTTATCACACATGTGAAGTTTGGGGAAAATCGGACATTTTATGCCTGAGTTATAACATCTTTTATTCCCATGGCGAGACATCGAACTTCGTCGCGGCGCCATGAACAAGCCTTTTAACGAAAACTAAAGATCTTCACAACTGAACATCGCACAGGCCTTTAGATTAGACTGACCACAAAAAAGACATTGATGTCATAAAATTTCTAGGAGTAGTTCGTCGCAGCGTAAAATATGTCACTTCCTGTTGCCAATAGGTGGCGCTATGACTATATCTGAATATGGGCATGTCAATCTGTTCAGGTTCGGAGTCTCATCAAACATGTGAAGTTTGGGGCAGATTGGACATTGTATGTGTGAGTTATAGCAACTTCATTTTTCATGGCGAATCATCGAAATTCGCCAGGCCGCCACGGACACGCCCTTCAACGAAAACTCAAGATCTTCGCAATTTAACATCGCAAAGGCCTTTAGATTAGGCATACCAAATTTGGTGTTGATTTGAAGAACTCTCTAGGAGGAGTTCGTTAAAATACAACACATGGAAATGACCAAAATTACACAAAATATGCTCATAATATTAAAAATAACCGACTTCCTGTTGGGTTTAGAATTTCGCTCCAAGAGTCTTTTTTGTAGGTATTGGTGTGTTACATATGTGTGCCAATTTTCATGCATGTACGTGAAACATAGCTGGAAGGCTGTTGATTTTCTTGGTATAGGTGGCGCTGTCGAGCCATTTTGCCACACCCTCTTCTGAATCCTATATTAGACGAAAATTTTCACCAGGTTTGACGCGTGTGCAAAGTTTCATGACTTTTTGAGCATGTTAAAGCCCTCAAAAATGCGATTCATTCGGGAGAAGAAGAAGAAGAAGAATAATAATAAATATAGCTGCAAGCAGCGATGGCGGGCTCAAGCCACCAATGCCATCGCCACCCCGGTGGCATCAGGTAAACTGTGCCCAGCGGGCACATGCATTCACAATATCCCTCTGGCAGTGAGGTTTTAAAGGATATGGCAGTTAAAGGGTTAATCCGAATCATCTAGACTTTAAAATCACATTCACAGAACAATATATATATAATATATATATATATATATTTAGTAACACTTTACAATAAGATTTCATTTATAAACATTATGTTAACATGTACAATATTTATATAGCATTCATTCATGTCAGTTAATATTCCAAACTTAAACATTAAAACATTGTTTTGTGATTTTTTTCCAAGCACATTTTACCAATTCCAAACCATATCAATCTTAATAACTACCATTATTTTTTATTTAATCATTTATGAGTGTTATACAATAGTCCAGGAAAGCTGGAAGAGAAAAACTCCTTATATTCATGTGCAGAATTATTAGGCATGTTTTCTTTTACAGATGAAATGCACTAAAAAAGAGTTTTAACTCAAACTATTTTAACTCAAAGTCGAAAATTATGAAATACCCATGAGAAATATCAAACACAAATGCAATACAGAAATGGATAAGTTAAGACTTGACCATTGTACAAAAATGCTGACTGGGTCATGAGGTCAGAAAAGAAGAAGAAAAAAAAAAACAGGTCAAGAAGAACTGACAAAAAGAATTGCAAAATAATTAGGAATTAATGTGAAGATTAATTTTTAGTCAATTCTGCAAGACAGACTTTTCAGGAAAGGAGGTGGAATAAAAATGAGCTCCTAAATCTTAATCCCGGATTCTGGAAGATATATTCCTCAAACCATCGGACAAGAGGAGGTGGTCCTGGTCCTTCACGAGTCACTCTAATCTGTTCATAAAGCCTATATATAAAGTCTTAATATATAGTATTTCACAATACTTCATGGTATTCTAATTAAATCATTTTTTGGAATCTTACATCTCTCAGAACCTGACACATTGTAATTCTGAGACTCCAGGAAAGTGGCAGTTCTGTAAAATGTTGGCGCTGGAGACTAAATGCTCCCTGATAGTTTCACACCTAATTCACACACACACACACACGCACACACACACACACACACACACACACACACACACATTACCCACAGTGACAGAGGGACAGAGTGACATCAAATGTATGATAGTTTTTTAATTTTCTATCATCCATATAGTGTTGTATAGTCATGAAACTATGCATATTTCCTCAGAATGACTTGTCTTCTATGTGTATATTTTTTGAAGTGTTTAGAAGCTGCACTTAAAAAAAATAAAAGACATTTACTGGTTACTTTTTTACTGTTATTTCAGAAAATCACCATGACAAAACCATTCAAGCTATTCAAAATTCATCCGCACCTGTACTGTAAGATACATTCTTTAAACAGTGGTAAAAGAGGATGTGGTGCTGATCCTTCAAGAGTCACTCAAAACGTATCTGTCCATAAAGCCTATAAAGAATTATTCTTAATATACAGTTCACAATACTTCAGCTTGTTATTCTAATTATGTGAGGGTTATTTTATCAGTAAAATACATAAAATACATATTATTTTTCTTTGAAAGATTTCTATAAATGATTTAAATCATACTTGTTTCTACAATGATTATTTAAAAGTAATCCTATAGCACCATCTGGTGGCCATTATTGGTATTCAGAATTGCAAGCTTGATTTATATGTTATGATAGTTTTAATTTTATGCTGGCTCTTGAAAATGATAAAGCTATGAAACTTACTGTGCTTCCTTCAAATGATGACTTCTACGTATATAAAAAATTATGAAGAGTTGGAATTAAAAATTTTAAAGATATAGTAAAATAACTATTGTATTTTTTTTATGTTACTTTAATAAATCGCTATGGCCACACCATTTAAGGTATCCTAAACCCATTCGCAATTTAACATCTTCAGTATATGGCTTCATGTTAAAACAGTTTGGTGTGAACTACTTGTGTCTTCTTGGAAGAGAATGAATTCATTTACAGGCTGATTTTATCATAAATCCACAATAACATTTCTGAGTTCTGTATCAATCTGTGTTGTTGTTTGTTTATTTTAATTTTTTTATTTTTCATAGGAAGATAACTGACCCTTTACTCTCCTTTTTAATAAATGTGCTTATAAAACCAAGAACAAGCTATTTATAGCTGTATTTATAAACTGCTTACTATTGACTATTAATATTGGGACAAGGCTTTATAAAGCATGAACTGACTATTTACTAATGAGTGCAGTTATTATAAAGTGTTATCAATGCATTTGCTAATGTTAACAAATTAGATATTATTTTACAGTGTTATCAAATCCCTTAAATGATTTGTAAGTGTTTTGTAATGATTTTATTGACCTACAAGCATTTGTGAAAGTTCTGCTTGCATTACAGCTTAGTCTTGATCTGTGAGCTGAACAGATTTACTGTTACATCCATGAGATTATGTAAATTCAAATAAATATCATGTCACAGGATGTCAGAGGTCAGTATCAAATGAGTTTGAAATTATTATCTGCAGCACAAATAAGGTTTTTTAGGATTTTTTAAAAAAACCTAAAACTGTCAGAAAAGGATAAGGCCTAAGATTTCTATGTGAGTGGCTAAATTTGTTTGTTTTTATAACTATAATGCATAAACTATGAAACTATACAAAATGTATAAAAAAGTACAACAGTTATTGTTTTCCAATGTTTTTTATTTATTTAATTTATTTTTTGGGATTTACATAAAAACAAATTAGCCTACAGCAATCATTCTAAACAGCTTGAATAAAACCTGTTAATATTTATTATAGACCACTGTAACTGTGTATAATCTAAGAAACAAGTTTATTATGAAAATAAAAGTGTACACCAGATAAATTGGACGATAAAGAAATTGCTAACAATAGTATAATAGAGCATGTTTTAGGTTTTTAGGCGTTTAGATGCAGAAATGGACAAATCAAATGTAAAATCAAATGTAATTGATTTAATTAAATATAGATTAATTCTTGTTAGAGCAAAATAATAAATAAATACGTACACACATTAAAAAAGCCGCCAAGATGAATGAGTTTCCTTTTTTATATGTAGATTAAAATTGAAGACAGAAGCAGCTGGTATATGCGGTCACTTAATATTCAAATCCAGTAGATCCACTTCAGATTTATTTCTCAACAGTTTATGTCTACGTGGCTGTTTTCGTTTATATTCGCCAAGCTATTATGTATTTTGAAATAATCTTGTCCGTGATGTGTTCGTTCTTACGACGAAATGCAGAATCCTGCAGCTCGAGAGATACATGTTATTCTGCCAGTCGCGCTTTCAAATAGTCTTGCACACTTAAACGGGTCACAAACACCTGCATTTAGCTCGTGTTGTGTTATAATGGGTGTATTGTGTGCATTTATGACAATATTTTATTTGAAAAAGCTCTTAAACAAGAATAAATTCGTTTGTTTTGAACTTGTGAAACTGTGCGCGCTGATCGGAGGCAGTGATTTCAGATAGGCAGCCGCGAATATTTCATTTTCACACAAACAGTTCAAAAACATCTGAATTTAGCTCCTGGTGTGTTCTAATTGGTGAATTGTGTAATATCGCTTTAATATTTTAATTTTAAAAGCTATAAAACAAGAATAAACTCGTTTTTTTCTGAGCTCATCATTCCACACGCTCCTGCTCAGAGCGGTGATTCATCTCTCGTGTTTCTCACGTATCACTGACCACACATCAATTATTAATGAGCCCTGACCTGGTAATAATCATATATGTTGGTTTAGCTTGTCAGTGTGAATTAAATCTAAGTATTTATTTGTATTTTAACCGATTTAAAAATGAAACTAAAAGAGAGTCTCCTCCCTTTCAGTCGAATTTCCCTTTCAGGAATTGAACCTGTAGGGGCGCATTTTCTCTCAGACAATGTAAGTCTCAGCACATAATACTCAAACAGATGGACAGAGTGAGATGAGATGTCTGACAGTTTTTTAATTTTCTGTTATCCATACAGTGTTGTAAAGTCGTGAAACTATCCATATTTACTCAGAATGACTTTTTTTCTGTATGAAAAAAGGTTTTGAAGTGTTTGGAATTTAAAAATGCAGGACAATTAATAATTCCATTTTTACTGTCATTTAAAAAAATCACCACGACAAAACCGTTCAAGCTATCCAAAATCCTTTGGCAATTTAAGTTGTTTAAAATGTTTTGGCATCATGTAGACAAAGTTTGGTGTGTATAGTGTTACTCTCCTCTGAGCAGTATGCATTAATTCACAGCTAAATGTAAAAAAAAATCCACATTCAAATCAAAATAGCTGACTTCCTGTTGATCGTAGCTGATGACTGTGAATTAGAAAGTTGTCCGTCTTGATAAGAACAATTTTTGTACAGAGTTTGGTGTCTGTAGCTAAAACTAACCCCCCCACTTTTGACAAAAGGTGGCGCTATAGAGTGCCTCTTCCACGCCCTCTTATGAACTTTTGCCAGTGTCTAGTTATCATAAATACTGATATGTGTTCTGAATTTCATGAAATTCTAAGAATGTTATATGCCTTAAAATCACCTGAGAAGTATTCAAGTTTGACATGTTGCCACGGCAACGATATTTTTAGATATCAATATCCCCCTAGCAGATTAATATAGGCTGTGTTTTAACATTATTCTGATGAAGTTTGAAGCAAATCGAGTAAAAATAAGATGCTGAATACAAAGCATTTTGAAAATGACACACTTCCTGCTGCCAGTTGGTGGCGCTATAACTTTGACTCCTAATAGTCACATATATGCGATCGACATCCTACAAAGAATAATCTGATGAAGTTTGATTAAAATCAGGAAATGTATGTGGATGGTATTAGACACTTCCTGTTTCTCATTTCTCGCCATAATTTCAACGCCTCGCCACGAGCAAACCGTTTGAGATATCAAAAATCCCCTGGCAATTTTTCATCCCCAGTGTCTTGAGATCATGTTGACCGAGTTTGGCGGCAATCGAGTAAAAAACCTATGACAAGTATTTCAAATTCCAGAGCATGCGCTTTTTACATAACTCTAAATAGCTGACTTCCTGTTGGGCGGAGCCTATGACATGCAATACGCAAGTTGTTCGGCACGATGAGATCTATATGTGTACTGAGTTTCATATTAATACGTGCAAGTATGTGTGAGCTATACATCAACATTTATGACTGTGTTCCAGGGGGCGCTTTAGAGCCCCTGTGCCACGCCCGTGTCCCAGCCTCTGCAGGCTCCTAAAGGCCACAGATTCCAAATTGTGCGCAAACTTTCAAGAGTTTTTGAGTATGTTAAGGACCCCAAAAGCCCCCACAACTTTGACGACAAATATGAATAATAAACCCCAAATAGCCAACTTCCTGTTGGGCGGAGCCTATGATATGCAATACGAAAGTTGTTTGTATTGATGAGTTCTATATGTGTACCGAGTTTCGTACGTCTACGTGCAAGTATGTATGATATATGGCCCTCCATATTCCAGGGGGCGCTGTAGAGCCCCTGTGCCACGCCCGTGTATCAGTCTCTGCCCGGCCCTAATGGCCGCAGGTTCCAATGTGTGTGCCAATTTTCAAGACTTTTTAAGCATGTTAAGGGCCCCAAAAGCCCCCGAAACCTTGAAGAAAAATAATAATAAATATAGCTGCAAGCAGCGATGGCGGGCTCAAGCCACCAATGCCATCGCCACCCCGGTGGCATCAGGTAAACTGTGCCCAGCGGGCACATGCATTCACAATATCCCTCTGGCAGTGAGGTTTTAAAGGATAAGGCAGTTAAAGGGTTAATCAGAATCATCAAGACTTTAAAATCACATTCACAGAACAATATATATAACTTTAGTGACACTTTACAATAATATTTCATTTCTAAACATTATGTTAACATGAACAATATTTATATAGCATTCATTCATGTCAGTTAATATTCCAAACTTAAACATTAAAACATTGTTTTTTTGTGATTTTTTTCCAAGCACATTTTACCAATTCCAAACCATATCAATCTTAATAACTACCATTATTTTTTATTTAATCATTTATGAGTGCTATACAATAGTCCAGGAAAGCTGGAAGAGAAAAACTCCTTATATTCATGTGTGCAGAATTATTGGGCATGTTTTCTTTTACAGATGAAATGCAATAAAAAAGAGTTTTAACTCAAACTGTTTTAACTCAAAGTCGAAAATTATGAAATACCCATGAGAAATATCAAACACAAATGCAATACAGAAATGGATAAGTTAAGACTTGACCATTGTAGAAAAATGCTGACTGGGTCATGAGGTCAGAAAAGAAGAAGAAGAAAAAAAAACAGGTCAAGAAGAACTGACAAAAATAATTGCAAAATAATTAGGAATTAATGTGAAGATTAATTTTTAGTCAATTCTGCAAGACAGACTTTCAGGAAAGGAGGTGGAATAAAAATGAGCTCCTAAATCTTAATCCCGGATTCTGGAAGATATATTCCTCAAACCATCTGACAAGAGGAGGTACTGCTGGTCCTTCACAAGTCACTCTAATCTGTTCAAAAAGCCTATATATAAAGTCTTAATATATAGTATTTCACAATACTTCATGGTATTCTAATTAAATCATTTTTTGGAATCTTAGATCTATCAGAACCTGACACATTGTAATTCTGAGACTCCAGGAAAGTGGCAGTTCTGTAAAATGTTGGCGCTGGAGACTAAATGCTCCCTGATAGTTTCACACCTAATTCACTTAACACACACACACACACACACACACATACACACACACACACACACACACACACACACACACACAGACACATTACCCACAGTGACAGAGGGACAGAGTGACATCAGATGTATGATAGTTTTTTAATTTTCTATCATCCATATAGTGTTGTATAGTCATGAAACCATGCATATTTCCTCAGAATGACTTGTCTTCTATGTGTACATTTTTTTGAAGTGTTTAGAAGCTGCACTTAAAAAAAGTAAAGACATTTACCGGTTACTTTTTTATTGTTATTTCAAAAAATCACCACGACAAGACCATTCAAGCCATTCAAAATTCATCCGCACCTGTAATGTTAGATACATTCTTTAAACAGTGGTAAAAGAGGATGTGGTGCTGATCCTTCAAGAGTCACTCAAAACGTATTTGTCCATAAAGCCTATAAAGAATTATTCTTAATATACAGTTCACAATACTTCAGCTTGTTATTCTAATTAAGTGAGGGTCATTTTATCAGTAAAATACATAAAATTCATATTATTTTTCTTTGAAAGATTTCTATAAATGATTTAAATCATACTTGTTTCTACAATAATTATTTAAAAGTAATCCTATAGCGCCATCTGGTGGCCATTATTGGTACTAAGAATTGCAAGCTTGATTTATATGTTATGATAGTTTTAATTTTATGCTGGCTCTTGAAAATGATAAAGCTATGAAACTTACTGTGCTTCCTTCAAATGATGACTTCTACGTATATAAAAAATTATGAAGAGTTGGAATTAAAAATTTTAAAGATATAGTAAAATAACTATTGTATTTTTTTTTATGTTACTTTAATAAATCGCTATGGCCACACCATTTAAGGTATCCTAAACCCATTCGAAATTTAACATCTTCAGTATATTGGCTTCATGTTAAAAAAGTTTGGTGTGAACTACTTGTGTCTTCTTGGAGGAGTATGAATTCATTTACAGGCTGAGTTTATCATAAATCCACAATAACATTTCTGAGTTCTGTATCAATCTGTGTTGTTTGTTTATTTTTTTTTTATTTATTTTTTTTCATAGGAAGATAACTGACCCTTTATTCTCCTTTTTAATAAATGTGCTCATAAACCAAGAACAAGCTATTTATAGCTGTATTTATAAACTGCTTACTACTGACTATTAATATTGGGACAAGGCTTTATAAAGCATGAACTGACTATTTACTAATGAGTGCAGTTATTATAAAGTGTTATCAATGCATTTGCTAATGTTAACAAATTAGACATTATTTTACAGTGTTATCAAATCCCTTAAATGATTTTTAAGTGTTTTGTAATGATTTTATTGACCTACAAGCATTTGTGAAAGTTCTGCTTGCATTACAGCTTAGTCTTGATCTGTGAGCTGAACAGATTTACTGTTACATCCATGAGATTATGTAAATTCAAATAAATATCATGTCACAGGATGTCAGAGGTCAGTATCAAATTAGTTTGAAATTATTATTTGCAGCACAAATAAGGTTTTTTAGGATTTTTAAAAATCCCTAAAACTGTCAGAAAAGGATAAGGCCTAAGATTTCTATGTGAGTGGCTAAATTTGTTTGTTTTTATAACTATAATGCATAAACTATGAAACTATACAAAATGTATAAAAAAGTACAAGTTATTGTTTTCCAATATTTTTTTTTTTTTTTTTTTTTTTTTTTTGGATTTACATTTTAAAAAATTAGCCTAAGGCAATCATTCTAAACAGCTTGAATAAAACCTGTCAATATTTATTATAGACCACTATAACTGTGTATAATCTAACAAACAAGTTTATTATGAAAATAAAAGCGTGTACACCGGATAAATTGGACGATAAAGAAATTGCTAACAATAGTATACAATAGTTTTTAGGCGTTTAGATGCAGAAATGGAAAAATAAAATGTAAAATAAAATGTAATTGATTTAATTAAATATAGATTAAGTCTTGTTAGAGCAAAATAATAAATTGATACGTACACACATTAAACAAGCAGCCAAGATGAATGAGTTTAATTTTTTATATAGATTAAAATTGAAGACAGAAGCAGCTGGTATATGCGGTCACTTAATATTAAATTCCAGTAGATCCACTTTAGATTTATTTCTCAACAGTTTATGTTCACGTGGCTGTTTTCGTTTATATTAGCCAAGCTATTATGTATTTTGAAATAATCTTGTCCTTGAAGTGTTCGTTCTTACGACGAAAGGCAGAATCCTGCAGCTCGAGAGATATGTTATTCTGCCAGTCGCGCTTTCAAATAGTCTTGCACACTTAAACGGGTCACAAAAGACCTGCATTTAGCTCGTGTTGTGTTATAATGGATGTATTGTGTGCATTTATGGCAATAATTTATTTTAAAAAGCTCTTAAACAAGAATAAATTCGTTAGTTTTGAACTTGTGACACTGTGCGCGCTGATCAGAGGCAGTGATTTCAGATATAGGCAGCCGCGAATATATCATTTTCACACAAACAGTTCAAAAACATCTTAATTTAGCTCTTGGTGTGCTCTAATTGGTGAATTGTGTGATATCGCTGCAATACTTTATTTTTAAAAGCTTTAAAACAGGAATAAATTCGTTTTTTCTGAGCTCTTTACTCCAGACGCTCGTGGTCACAGCGGTGATTCATCTCTCCTATTTCTCACGTATCTCTGGCCAGAAATAATTTATCCATGAGCCCTGAACCGGTAATAATCATATATGTTGGTTTAGCTTGTCAGTGTGAATTAAATCTAAGTATTTATTTGTATTTTAACCGATTTAAAAATGAAACTAAAAGAGAGTCTCCTCCCTTTCAGTCGAATTTCCCTTTCAGGAATTGAACCTGTAGGGGCGCATTTTCTCTCAGACAATGTAAGTCTCAGCACATAATACTCAAACAGAGGGACAGAGTGAGATGAGATGTCTGACAGTTTTTTAATTTTCTGTTATCCATACAGTGTTGTAAAGTCATGAAACTATGCATATTTACTCAGAATAACTTTTTTTCTGTATGAAAAAAGGTTTTGAAGTGTTTGGAATTTAAAAATGCAGGAAAATTAATAGTTCCATCTTTATTGTCATTTAAAAAAATCACCACGACAAAACCATCCAAGCTATCCAAAACCCATTCACAATTTAAGTTCCTCAATGTTTTTTCAACATGTACACCAAGTTTGGTGTGTATAGTGTTACTCTCCTCTGAGCAGTATGCATTAATTCACAGCTAAATGTAAAGAACAATCCACATTCAAATCAAAATAGCCGACTTCCTGTTGGTTGTAGCTGATGACTGTGAATTAGAAAGTTGTCCGTCTTGATAAGAACAATTTTTGTACTGAGTTTGGTGTCTGTAGCTAAAACTAACCCCCTCACTTTTGACAAAAGGTGGCGCTATAGAGTGCCTCTTCCACGCCCTCTTATGAACTTTTGCCAGTGTCTAGCTGTCACTAATACTGATATGTGTTCTGAGTTTGATGAAATTCTAAGCATGTTATATGCCTCAAAATCACCTGAGAAGTATTCCAGTTTGACATGTTGCCACGGCAACAATATTTTTAGATATCAATATCCCCCCAGCAGATTTATATCGGCTGTGTTTTAACATTATTCTGATGAAGTTTGAAGCAAATCGAGTAAAAATAAGATGCTGAATTCAAAGCATTTTGAAAATGACACACTTCCTGCTGCCAGTTGGTGGCGCTATAACTTTGACTCCTAATAGTCACATATATGCGATCGACATCATACAATGAATAATCTGATGAAGTTTGATTAAAATTAGGAAATGTATGTGGATGGTATTAGACACTTCCTGTTTCTCAATTCTCGCCATAAATTAAACGCCTCGCTACGAGCAAACCGTTCGAGATATCAAAAATCCCCTGGCAATTTTTCATCCCCAATGTCTTGAGATCATGTTGACCGAGTTTGGTGGCAATCGAGTAAAAAACCTATGACAAGTATATCAAATTCCAGAGCATGCGCTTTTTACATAACTCTAAATAGCTGACTTCCTGTTGGGCGGAGCCTATGACATGCAATACGCAAGTTGTTCGGCACGATGAGATCTATATGTGTACTGAGTTTCATATTAATACGTGTAAGTATGTGTGAGCTATACATCAATATTAATGACTGTGTTCCAGGGGGCGCCGTAGAGCCCCTGTGCCACGCCCGGGTCCCAACCTCTGCAGGCTCCTAAAGGCCACAGATCCAGAGGTGTGTGCAAATTTCCAAGAGTTTTTGAGTATGTTAAGGACTCCAAAAGCCCCCACAACTTTGACGACAAATATGAATAATAAACCCTAAATAGCCAACTTCCTGTTGGGCGGAGCCTATGATATGCAATACGAAAGTTGTTTGTATTGATGAGTTCTATATGTGTACCGAGTTTCGTATGTCTACGTACAAGTATGTATGATATATGGCCCTCCATATTCCAGGGGGCGCTGTAGAGCCCCTGTGCCACGCCCGTGTATCAGTCTCTGCCCGGCCCTAATGGCCGCAGGTTCCAATGTGTGTGCCAATTTTCAAGACTTTTTAAGCATGTTAAGGGCCCCAAAAGCCCCCGTAACATTAGAAAAAAATAATAATAATAATAATAATAAATATAGCTGCAAGCAGCGATGGCGGGCTCAAGCCACCAATGCCATCGCCACCCCGGTGGCATCAGGTAAACTGTGCCCAGCGGGCACATGCATTCACAATATCCCTCTGGCAGTGACGTTTTAAAGGATATGGCGGTTAAAGGGTTAATCCGAATCATCTAGACTTTAAAATCACATTCACAGAACAATATATATATATATTCCCCAAACATATATATATATATTTAGTAACACTTTACAATAAGATTTCATTTATAAACATTATGTTAACATGAACAATATTTATATAGCATTAATTTATGTCAGTTAATATTCCAAACTTAAACATTAAAACATTGTTTTATTGTGATTTTTTTCCAAGCACATTTTACCAATTCCAAACCATATCAATCTTAATAACTACCATTATTTTTTATTTAATCATTTATGAGTGCTATACAATATTCCAGGAAAGCTGGAAGAGAAAAACTCCTTATATTCATGTGCAGAATTATTAGGCTGTTTTCTTTTACAGATGAAATGCGCTAAAAAAGAGTTTTAACTCAAACTGTTTTAACTCAAAGTCGAAAATTATGAAATACCCATGAGAAATATCAAACACAAATGCAATACAGAAATGGATAAGTTAAGACTTGACCATTGTACAAAAATGCTGACTGGGTCATGAGGTCAGAAAAGAAGAAGAAAAAAAAAAAAACAGGTCAAGAAGAACTGACAAAAATAATTGCAAAATAATTAGGAATTAATGTGAAGATTAATTTTTAGTCAATTCTGCAAGACAGACTTTCAGGAAAGGAGGTGGAATAAAAATGAGCTCCTAAATCTTAATCCCGGATTCTGGAAGATATATTCCTCAAACCATCAAACAAGAGGAGGTGGTGCTGGTCCTTCATGAGTCACTCTAATCTGTTCATAAAGCCTATATATAAAGCCTTAATATATAGCATTTCACAATACTTCATGGTATTCTAATCAAATCATTTTTTGGAATCTTAGATCTCTCAGAACCTGACACCGAGTAATTCTGAGACTCCAGGAAAGTGGCAGTTCTGTAAAATGTTGGCTCTGGAGACTAAATGCTCCCTGATAGTTTCACACCTAATTCACTTAACACACACACACACACACACATACACACACACACACACACACACACACACACACACACACATTACCCACAGTGACAGAGGGACAGAGTGACATCAGATGTATGATAGTTTTTTAATTTTCTATCATCCATATAGTGTTGTATAGTCATGAAACTATGCATATTTCCTCAGAATGACTTGTCTTCTATGTGTACATTTTTTTGAAGTGTTTAGAAGCTGCACTTAAAAAAATAAAAGACATTTACTGGTTACTTTTTTACTGTTATTTCAAAAAATCACCACGACAAAACCATTCAAGCTATTCAAAATTCATCCGCACCTGTACTGTAAGATACATTCTTTAAACAGTGGTAAAAGAGGATGTGGTGCTGATCCTTCAAGAGTCACTCAAAACTTATCTGTCCATAAAGCCTATAAAGAATTATTCTTAATATACAGTTCACAATACTTCAGCATGTTGTTCTAATTAAGTGAGGGTCATTTTATCAGTAAAATACATAAAATTCATATTATTTTTCTTTGAAAGATTTCTATAAATGATTTAAATCATACTTGTTTCTACAATAATTATTTAAAAGTGATCCTATAGCTCCATCTGGTGGCCATTATTGGTACTAAGAATTGCCAGCTTGATTTATATGTTATGATAGTTTTAATTTTATGCTGGCTCTTGAAAATGATAAAACTATGAAACTTACTGTGCTTCCTTCAAATGATGACTTCTAGGTATATAAAAAATTATGAAGCGTTGGAATTAATAATTTTAAAGATATAGTAAAATAACTATGGTATTTTTTTATGTTACTTTAATAAATCTCTATGGCCACACCATTTAAGGTATCCTAAACCCATTCGCAATTTAACATCTTCAGTATATGGCTTCATGTTAAAAAAGTTCGGTGTGAACTACTTGTGTCTTCTTGGAGGAGAATGAATTAATTTACAGGCTGAGTTTATCATAAATCCACAATAACATTTCTGAGTTCTGTATCAATCAGTGTTGTTGTTTGTTTATTTTTATTTTTTTATTTTTCATAGGAAGATAACTGACCCTTTACTCTCCTTTTTAATAAATGTGCTTATAAACCAAGAACAAGCTATTTATAGCTGTATTTATAAACTGCTTACTACTGACTATTAATATTGGGACAAGGCTTTATGAAGCATGAACTGACTATTTACTAATGAGTGCAGTTATTATAAAGTGTTATCAATGCATTTGCTAATGTTAACAAATTAGACATTATTTTACAGTGTTATCAAATCCCTTAAATGATTTGTAAGTGTTTTGTAATGATTTTATTGACCTAAAAGCATTTGTGAAAGTTCTGCTTACATTACAGCTTAGTCTTGATCTGTGAGCTGAACAGATTTACTGTTACATCCATGAGATTATGTAAATTCAAATAAATATCATGTCACAGGATGTCAGAGGTCAGTATCAAATTAGTTTGAAATTATTATTTGCAGCACAAATAAGGTTTTTTAGGATTTTTAAAAATCCCTAAAACTGTCAGAAAAGGATAAGGCCTAAGATTTCTATGTGAGTGGCTAAATTTGTTTGTTTTTATAACTATAATGCATAAACTATGAAACTATACAAAATGTATAAAAAAGTACAAGTTATTCTTTTCCAATGTTTTTTATTTATTTACATTTTTTTTTTTTTTTTTGGGATTTACATTTTTAAAAATTAGCCTATGGCAATCATTCTAAACAGCTTGAATAAAACCTGTTAATATTTATTATAGACCACTATAACTGTGTATAATCTAACAAACGAGTTTATTATGAAAATAAAGTGTGTACACCAGATAAATTGGACGATAAAGAAATTGCTAACAATAGTATAATAGAGCATGTTTTAGGTTTTTAGGCGTTTAGATGCAGAAATGGACAAATCAAATGTAAAATCAAATGTAATTGATTTAATTAAATATAGATTAAGTCTTGTTAGAGCAAAATAATAAATAAATACGTACACACATTAAAAAAGCAGCCAAGATGAATGAGTTTAATTTTTTATATAGATTAAAATTGAAGACAGAAGCAGCTGGTATATGCGGTCACTTAATATTAAAATCCAGTAGATCCACTTCAGATTTATTTCTCAACAGTTTATGTTCACTTGGCTGTTTTCGTTTATATTCGCCAAGCTATTATGTATTTTGAAATAATCTTGTCCGTGATGTGTTCGTTCTTACGACGAAAGGCAGAATCCTGCAGCTCGAGAGAGAAATGTTATTCTGCCAGTCGCGCTTTCAAATAGTCTTGCGCACATAAACGGGTCACAAACACCTGCATTTAGCTCGTGTAGTGTTATAATGGATGTATTGTGTGCATTTATGGCAATAATTTATTTTGAAAAGCTCTTAAACAAGAATAAATTCGTTTGTTTTGAACTTGTGACACTGTGCGCGCTGATCGGAGGCAGTGATTTCATATAGGCAGCCGCGAATATTTCATTTTCACACAAACAGTTCAAAAACATCTTAATTTAGCTCTTGGTGTGCTCTAATTGGTGAATTGTGTGATATCGCTGCAATACTTCATTTTTAATAGCTATAAAACAAGAATAAACTCGTTTTTTTCTGAGCTCATCATTCCACACGCTCCTGCTCAGAGCAGTGATTCATCTCTCGTGTTTCTCACGTATCACTGACCACACATCAATTATTAATGAGCCCTGACCTTATAATAATCATATATGTTGGTTTAGCTTGTCAGTGTGAATTAAATCCAAGTATTTATTTGTATTTT